>NC_090298.1:99099848-99402878 GCF_039906515.1 Pseudorca crassidens
AAAAGCACATTGTTCTGAGACTGAAACAAGAAGAAACACTGAAATTGAATCTGTGATTAAAAATCTTCCAACAAACAAAAGCCCAGGACCAGGTGGCTTCACAGGCAAATTCTATCAAACATTTAGAGAAGAGCTAACACCTATCCTTCTCAAACTCTTCAGAAATATAGCAGAGGGAGGAACACTCTCATAATCATTATATGAGGCCACTGACACACTGATACCAAAACCAGACAAAGATGTCCCAAAAAAACAAAATTACAGGCCAATATCTCTGATGAACATAGATGCAGGAATCCTCAACAGAACACTAGCAAACAGAATCCAACAGTACATTAAAAGGATCATACACCATGATCAAGTGGGGTTTATCCCAGGAATGCAAGGATTCTTCAATATACGCAAATCAATCAATGTGATACACTATATTAATAAACTGAATGACAAAACCATATGATCATCTCAATAGATGCAGAAAAAGCTTTTGACAAAATTCAACACCCACTTATTATAAAAACTGTCCAGAAAGTAGGCATGGAGGGAACCTACCTCAATATAATAAAGGCCATATATGATAAACCCCAGCCAACTTTGTTCTCAATGGTGAAAAACTGAAACCATTTCCACTAAGATCAGGAACAAGAGAAGGTCACCCACACTCACCACTGTTATTGAACATAATTGTGGAAGTTTTAGCCACAGCTATCAGAGAAGAAAAGAAATAAACCGAATCCAAATCAGAAAAGAAGAAGTAAAGCTGTCACTGTTTGCCAATGACATGACATTATACAAAGGGAATCCTAAAGATGCTACCAGAAAACTACTAGAGCTAATCAATGAATTTGGTAAAGTAGCAGGGTACAAAATTAATGCACAGAAATCTCTTGCATTCCTATACACTGATGATGAAAAATCTGAAAGAGAAATTAAAGAAACACTCCCATTTGCCATTGCAACAAAAAGAATAAAATACCTAGGGATAAACCTACCTAAGGAGACAAAAGACCTGTATGCAGAAAACTATAAGACACTGATGAAAGAAATTAAAGATGATACAAACAGATGGAGAGATATACCATGTTCTTGGATTGGAAGAATCAAAATTGTGAAAATGACTCTACTACCCAAAGCAATCTACAAATTCAAGGCAATCCCTATCAAACTACCACAGGCATTTTTCACAGAACTAGAACAAAAAATTACATAATTTGTATGGAAACACAAAAGACCCCAAATAGCCAAAGCAATCTTGAGAAAGAGAAAAGGAGCTGGAGGAATCAGGCTCCCTGACTTCAGACTATACTACAAAGCTACAGTTATCAAGACGGTATGGTACTGGCACAAAAACAGAAAGATAGGTCAATGGAACAGGATAGAAAGCCCAGAGATAAACCCACGCACATACGTGGGTTTAGTCACCTTATTTTTGATAAAGGAGGCAAGAATATACAGTGGAGAAAAGACAGCCTCTTCAGTAAGTGGTGCTGGGAAAACTGGAGAGCTACATGTAAAAGAATGAAATTAGAACACTCCCTAACACCATACACAAAAATAAACTCAAAATGGATTAAAGACCTAAAGGTAAGGCCAGACACTATAAAACTCTTAGAGGAAAACATAGGCAGAACACTCTATGACATAAATCACAGCAAGATCCTTTTTGACCCACCTCCTAGAGAAAGGGAAATAAAAACAAAAATAAATAATGGGACCTAATGAAACTTAAAATCTTCTGCATAACAAAGGAAACCATAAACAAGACAAAAAGACAACCCTCAGAAGGGAGAAATTATTTGCAAATGAAGCAACTGACAAAGGATTAATCTCCAAAATTTACAAGCAGCTCATGCAGCTCAATATAAAAAAAACAAACAACCCAATCTAAAAATGGGCAGAAGATCTAAATAGACATTTCTCCAAAGAAGATATACAGATTGCCAACAAACGCATGAAAGGATGCTCAACATCACTATTCATTAGAGAAATGCAAATCAAAACTGCAATGAGGTATCACTTCTCGCCAGTCAGAATGACCATCATCAAATAATCTACAAACAATAAATGCTGGAGAGGGTGTGGAGAAAAGGGAACCCTCTTGCACATTTGCTGGGAATGTAAATTGATACAGCCACTATGGAGAACACTATGGAGTTTCCTTAAAAAACTGAAAATAGAACTACCAGATGACCCAGCAATCCCACTACTTGGCATATACACTCAGAAAACCATAATTCAAAAAGAGTCATGTACCACAATGTTCATTGCCACACTATTTGCAATAGCTAGGACATGGAACCAACCTAAGTGCCCATCATCGGATGAATGGATAAAGAAGATATGGGACATATATACGGTGGAATATTACTCAGCCGTAAAAGGAAACTAAGTGAGTTTTTTGTAGTGAGGCAGATGGACCTAGAGTCTGTCATGCAGAGTGAAGTAAATCAGAAAGAGAAAATAAATACCATATGCTAACACATATATATGGAATCTAAAAGAAAATGGTTCTGAAGAACCTAGAGGCAGGACAGGAATAAAGACACAGTCATAGAAAATGGACTTGAGGACACTGGGAGAGGGAAGGGTAAGCTGGGACGAAGTGAGAGAGTAGCATTGACATATATACCCTACCAAATATAAAAGAGATAGCTACTGGGAAGCAGCTGCATAGCACAGGGAGATCAGCTTTGTACTTTGTGACCCCTTAGAGGGGTGGGTTAAGGAGGGTGGAGGGAGACCCAAGAGGGAGGAGATACGGAGATATATGTTTATGTATAGCTGATTCACTTTGTTATACAGCAGAAACTAACACAGCACTTTGAAGCAACTATACTCCAAGAAAGATGTTCTCTCTCTCTCTCTCTCTCTCTCTCTATATATATATATATATATCTGCCTGTTATATATTTAATATGTTTTAAATAGCAGAAATTAGCATTTCCAAAATTGTTTGATAATCGATAAATATAGAAATAGACTCTTGCATGTTGATATCCCTGAATATGGTGGCTACACTTTTTGCAAGGTGTGTATTTTTAAATTTGTTTTCTTTACTTAGAATATTTTATTAAAGTGGTGGTGAGACCACATACCTTCATCAAGTATAGTGCCGAACTCCTATTAATGTCGGGCCTACTCAGCAAGTTGGAGGAGGCACTGAAGAGCTATTCAAGTTAGGGTCTCAGAGAAAATACAGATTTATAAATACCGTTTTTTTTAGAATATGATGCCAATCTAGTAATATAGGTTTAAAATTTGTGCATGCTGTGCTTGATTATTTCATTTCAATAATGAATAGTAGTACTTATCTTCTTTGGTGAATGGCCTACAGCTTTATTCAGTTGAGTACTGAGTACAGCATAGAGAAATATTAACATGTTTTTATCTATTCAGCACAAACCAGTAAGTCAGTTGGCTTCATGGGATGATGAAAATTTCCTCCTGCCAACATCAAAGCAAGTTCTTCTAAAATTAAATCAATCTAGATTTGGAGTAACTGTTGAATAGCCCCTTAATCTCAGATAAACACATGTACAAGAATTATGGCCTGGTGTTTCCCATTGGCGCTTATCCTTGCATTTAACTATACACTTCGATAGGATTTCTCTTGAAGAGCTACAGCTATTGGCTCTACCTAGCATCCTGGGGTTTGTAGCTTTTATGTTTTCAGTTATACTGGATACTATCTGTTTACAGGATAGACTGCTATAACAGACTCTAAATTCTCAAAGCCAGAGATATTTGGGCAGTATGCCCCATTGTCCCATCATTCTTTTGTTAAAAGTTCTGTGAAACTTAACAGAAAGGACCAGCAATTTTATGTTAATTAATCTGTTCAGGTTTTCCATTTATAGGGATTTTCAATTTTGGCAACTTATATTTTTATAAGGAAATCATTCATTTCTTAGAACTTTTCAAATGCATTGCCATAGAGTTGCAAGTATTACTTTAATTTCATCTTTTCTGTGCCTGTGTCTCCTTTCTCCTAATTTTGTGTGTAGCCTTCTCTCTCTCTCTCTCTACTTTCCTCCCTCCCTCTTTACCCCTTCTCTTGTTAACAACACGTTTAACTATTTTATTCATCATTACAAAAAACAGTTTTTGAATTTATTCTTTCTACTAATTTGGGTTATTTATCTTCAGCTTCATTAATTTCAGCTTCTATATGTATTAATTTCATTTCTTTCAAATTGTGTTACTCTTTTCTCTTTTACGTAAAATTGTCAAATAGTTTTTTTCATTTATAGTCTTTCTGCTTTAATATTGAAAAAAATTAAATTAAATGTACATTTTCCAAGCACAGTTTTTACTGTGTCCCATGGGTTGTCAGTATGAAGAATTCTATTTTTCAATGACTTCAAGATGTTTTGCAATTTTCTGTTGATTTCCTCTTTGATCCATGGGTTACCTAGGGGTCTGTTTCTTAATTTCTGATTGATTAAGATATTTTGTCACTTTATTATTTAGTCCTAATTTTACTGGATTCTGAACAGAATATCTGGTGTGTAATTTGTTACCTTTTAATTTGTGTAGTTTCTATATGCTCAAGAAAATTATTACATTTTTTGTGTTTCATGAATATAGGAAAAAAGCATTTATTCTCCATTTGAGGGATACAAAGTTTTATATATGTGTGTGTTAGTGTTCAAGGTTATAGGTTTTTAAAATCCATTTCTTATATACCCTTCTCTTACTCTATACCAGCTGCTGTAACAAAATACCATGGACTAGGTAGCTTATAAATAATAATAATTTATTTCTCATATTTCTGGAGTTTGGGAGTCCTACATCAGCATGCCAGCATGTTCAGGTGAGAGTCCTAAGTTGCAGGTTGCCAATTTATCCCAGTGTCTTACAAGGTGGAAAGAATGAGGGAGCTCTCTTGGTCTCTTTTATAAAGACATTAATCTTATTCATGAGGGCTTGATCTTCATGACCTAATCTCACTCCAAAGTCTTCACCTCCCAGTACTAACACATTAGGCATTAGGATTTCAACATGTGAGTTTCAGAGAGACACTAACATTCAGATCATAGCAGTCTTTACTGATTTTTGCCTACTAGAGATGCACAACAGAGAAAGAGGGATATTCTAGTTTCCCACTCTAATTTTAACCAAAGTTTTTTTTTTGTTTATATTTTTGATAGCTTTTGACTCACATTATGTATCTGCTGTTCTCTTTGGCACACATAGTTTTGTGACTGCGTTATCTATTTTCATAAATTGTAAATTTTATTATCAAACTCTTTCCAGTTACATCTTCAATTCTTTGAACCTTGTCTGATGCTGCCTTATTTCCATTTGCATTTTCTCTTTATCTCCTTATTTTTAATGTTTCTTTTAAGCATCAAATAGCTGTGTGTTCATTTTTTAGCATAATCTGATGATCTCTGTATTTTAATTGAGGAATTCAAATGCTTCATTTTTAGGGTAATGACTGATATGTCTTATCTCTTTTTCCTTACTGTAAGTTTGCTATTTATTTTACATTGTAGTTTTTTGTTCACTTTTTTCTTATCACTGTTGATTTTATTATTATGCATTTCTTTTGTTAATTTAGAAGCTCTCCATACTTTTTCATGCAATATTTACTTTCCTCCAACTTCCACATCCATTAGTATATACATGCTAGATATCCTGGATTTAATCTCTCAACTGTTTATCTTTTCCCTCTTGTTTACTATATCAGCTTTTTCCTCTTTGCTATAAAATATTTTATTTTGTAATTGGTAATCCACATTTTTCAGGATTATTATGCTATTCTTTAATTTATTGAATTATTTGGAAACCCATGTTCTTTTAAGATTTAAGGTTTTTTCCATGTGTGATACAGTATACTTGAACATCCTTAAATGCACCCTACCCCAGCCTTAAAAGTAAAGTTTTTGTCTGGATTATCCAAAAACTCTATTTTGTGTTCTGATTTATCTTCCTCAGTAAACTCTTGGGCACCCAGGTATGTAATGCTTTTTTTCTTTGTTGCCTCTTGGGACTCAGATTCAGTTGAGAGAGTACCTTAATAGGGGGTGTCCTAACCAGTAGTGGAAGATAATTTTGTCATGACGGGCTGCAGCCCGTCAGAAGCAGGGAGGTTCCAAGGCATTTGCTGAGGCACTTGGTAGAGGCTTTCCTGCTCTCCCAACTACCTGTGTTCTTTTTGTATGGAGAAAAGTCAAGTCATCTTTCACTTCCTTCTTGGCATCTTGTGAATAACAAAAGATCAGGAACACTGGAGGGGAAAGAGGCAATGCTGACTTTTATTAAAAAATATCACAGATCTCTGCAGGCCACTGCTTTCTATTCCTCAACCTTGGTCTCCCCAGAGCTGGTCTCCAGACATTCATCCAGCCACTGGAATAAAACCTCTCCTAAATCTTCCCAGCTTGAACGCCAGACTTCCTCTTTTGAACCAAGAAGATAAACTCAAAATGGATTACAGACCTAAATGTAAGGCTGGATACTATAAAACTCTTAGAGGAAAACATAGGAAGAACACTCTTTGACATAAATCACAGCAAGATCTTTTTTGATCCATCTCCTAGAGTGATGAAAATAAAAACACAAATAAACAAATGGGACCCACATAAACTTAAAAGCATTTGCACATCAAAGGAAACCTTAAACAAAACAAAAAGACAACCCTCAGAATGGAAGAAAATATTTGCAAGCGAAAAAACTGACAAGGGATTGATCTCCAAAATATACAAACAGCTCATACAGCTCAATATCAAAAAAACAAACAACCCAATCAAAAAATGGGCGGAAGATCTAAATAGACATTTTTTCCAAAGACATACAGATGGCCAAAAAGCACATGAAAAGCTGCTCAACATCACTAATTGTTAGAGAAATGCAAATCAAAACTACAGTGAGTTATCACCTCATACCAGTCGGAATGGGCATCATCAAAAAATCTACAAACACTAAATGCTGGAGAGGGTGTGGAGAAAAAGGAACCCTCCTACACCATTGATGGGAATGTAAACTGATACAGGCACTATGGATAACAGTATGAAGATTCCTTTAAAAACAAAAAAATAGAGCTACCATACGATCCAGCAACTGTATCCCTAGGCATATATCCAGAGAAAACCATAATTTGAAAAGATACATGCACCCCAATGTTCATTGCATCACTATTTACAATAGCCAGGACATGGAAGCAACCTAAATGTCCATCAACAGAGGAATGGATAAAGAAGATGAGGTACATATATACAATGGAATATTACTCAGCCATAAATAAGAGTGGAATAATGCCATTTGCAGCAACATGGATGGACCTAGAGATTGCCATACTGAGTGAAGTAAGTTAGACAAAGAAAGAAATATCATATGATATCACTTATATGTGGAATCTTTAAAAAGGGTACAAATGAACTTATCTACAAAACAGAAATAGAGTTACAGATCTAGAAAACAAACTTATGGGTTCCAGGGGGTAAGGGGAGGGAAGGATAAGTTGGGAGATTGGGAATGACATAAACACACTACTACATATAAAATAGATAACTAATAAGGACCTATGGTATAGCACAAGGAACACTACTCAATATTCTGTAATGGCCTATATGGGAAAAGAATCTAAAAAAAGAGTGAATATATTTATATGTATAACTGATTCACTTTTTAAAAGCTATAGGGAAATGGTAGGGAGTTTATCTTCCATTCCTGTGTCCCCATCAAAAATTCAGACTTATTGGTGTCTTTAGGGCCACTGATGAACTTAGGTGAAATGTGCAGTATTCCAAGGAGACACATTACTATTTCATCCAGGTTATATATGTGCAATGAGCCTATTTTATTTTTCCCACTGGCCTGGTGATTGCCCATGCTCCAGTTCTGCAGCAAGAATTTGCCTGTGTTTGGCTTTATAAATGCCCAGTATTTCACAAACTCATTCTAACAGTATTAGTCACTTTATGCAAAATCCTTACAAGTTATATCTTCGTTAAATTTGATCATTTTATTTTAAAGTGAAAATATAATAATTTTGTCCTTGTATGTCATAAAGACCATCCAAAGTTTAGATCTAATTAGCAAGCTAGACTTATATTTCATAGTGTTTTATAAAGAATTGAATTTCCTTATTAGTATTCATGATTTATAATAAATAAAAGGAGAGAAGCGGCTGCATAAAAATGTAATCTCTGTCAGCTCAGTGGTTGGACTTTTAATTCTGAAGCATCCTCCATGTCAAAGACTATTGTCCTCTTTCACGTTGCTAAGTTGTTAAGTATTATTATTAGATGCTCTTCATTATTTTCTCTTCATTTCCTCCCTCTACTCAGTTTATCATCATGAGAATAAGAATATTCTCTGGAATATTTATGGTGATATTAGAAAATCATCTAGCTAATTCAGAACTTTGAATAACAGAAAGGTTAGTTATACCATTGAGAACATAAAAATCCACTGGAAAAAAAAGTCCAAAACGTTAACAGTGTTTTTGTACAGCACTGGACATTTCTTTCCAGCAAAGTACTGATATTTTAAAAATCTACCACACCAAAATCAAAGAAAAGAAATTGTCCTTTCCATTATTTTAAACTCAAGTTTTGTTGTATCTATTTCTTCAATAAAAATTACCTTAACCCTTTCTCCTAGAACATTCCTAGTTTCTCTAAAAGTGACCTTCTGTTTTTAAACCTCCATCTGATTTTTCTTCTGGAAATCTCTCTGTTATCTCATGCAAGATTAATCTAAAGATAACCCTTTTATTAACTTACCATAAAACTCACCTACCTAACTTCAAGTCACAGCAATTTTTCAAAATTATGTGAAGAAATAAAAGCATATTTAGGAAGATCTTAGAGTTTGTGGAAAGCTAAGTCTGTACATAGGGTGGGGTATATCATGACTTGATATGTGTGCCATGTTGGGAATAGAAAGAAATGATTCCCACATTTATCTCTGTATTTTGACCAAGGCTTTCTAGCATGTCTTTATAAAGAGTTTGTCTGTGGTCAAATTTTGAAGTTTTTTTCTCCGCTTCAGTACTTCACCTTTTAGCCCATATTTCTCTTTCTTCATTCAACTCTCAATGGCACCCAAAGCTTTCACCTCTGCTTTAGGGCCACTGATTCCTATTGTGTTGTCTCAATGCTTGCAGCAGAGACTTGCTGCCAACAACCTGCCTATTTCCTCTAGATTATATATCCCAGCCTCCTTTGCCATTATCCCAGCCTCCTTTGCCGTTGGGTGTGCCTATATAACTGAGTTCCAGCCAGTGGAATGTGAACAAAGTGACTAGCTCACTTTCTGGGTGGGCTGTTACATCTGATCCTTCATGGCCTTTGCTTTTCCTTTGGCAACACTTGAAGCTGTATTCTGAAGACAGAGGAATCCTTGTATGGAAGGAGCTCAAATATCTGGATCAACATTGATAGAAAGCCACTTTTCAGGAAAACCCATTTGGACTATATGTTCTTGAGAAATAATCTTTCATCATTTAAGATAGACTAGATATAAGAATTTCACAGGTAATACTTTAATACTTATACTCCTCACTAATTCTCAGCCTCCTTCCACCTAACAAAATTTACCAATTCCCAATTCCATTTGTGTCCCCTAATAAAAGATAGGATGTGATTAAATGAATTACTTAAATTATTTTGTAATAAAGAAAATATAAGTATGTTGTTAGAACTCTTTCCTGGACTGAGATGACTCCTTTCTCTTTTTCATGCTCTAGTTAATTAATCGATTTTTGAAAACTAGATAGAGGTTCAGAAGGCTGAGATAAAAATCTGGCAAAAGGAGTTTTTCAAGAAATCTCTCTCTTTATTTTTCTTTAACCCTAAACATTTTAAATGATGTTCAGATTTTACTCAGCTTTTCGCTTAATGGGATTTTTTATTTTTCAAAATACTGAGTATGTCTGAGTCCTGCCTTCAGTGTTTCATTGTGATATAAAAGGAGGAAAATATTGTAATCCCTTTAATACCACTCCTAAGGAATGAATTATGAGCAGTGCAATGGTTTAGTTAGAACTTCATTGCTTTGTTGGAGGCAAGTTCAATCGGCAAATGACTCTTTTTGTTTTTTTTTTATCGTTTTTTTTGTGTTTGCTTAATTTTTAGGAAAAAACTTAAAGTAGCAATATGCCAAAACACTTTGGCAGGCATTTATTTTAAGAATTCTGTAGCATTTCGTATTGCACTTATCATAAGTTATGTAATTTCTTTTTTAGAGAGTAAAGCAAATTTTGGTATAACTTGCCTGTAGTCACAATTTGTTAACTATACATTGTTTTTCAAGAGGCAGAGAAAACTAATATAAAATTTATGCCGAGTATCAGAAGGATTCAGGCCTCTAACACATAATTTCCTCAAGGATCTACCAGAATAATATCATGTTAATATTTCTACAGAATAAAGTCTATTAGTCTAATTAAAATAGGCTTTATAGTTTAAAATTATTTTTCAGTAGGAAATGGTATTAGGATTCTCTAGAGAAACAGAAATGATATATATATTTGTATATAGATATAGGTATGATTTATTAAAGGAATTGGCTCATATAATTACAAAGGCTAAGAAGTCTCAAGATCTGCAGTCAGCAACCTGGATCCTCAAGAGAGCTGATGGTGTAGGACCAGTCTGAGTCTGAACACCTGAGATCTAAGAGAACTGATAGTGGAAGTTACAGTCAAGTCCAAATCTGAGGGCAGGAGAAAACTAATGTCCCAGCTCAGAGACAGACAGAAAGAGTAAATTCTTTCTTACTGAGTCTTTTTGTCCTATTCAGGCTTCCAACAGGTTGGATGATGTCCACCTACACTGGGGAGGGCAATCTGCTTTACTCCATATACCTTTTCGAATGTCAGTCTCATCTGAAAACACTCTCAGAGACACACTCAGATATAATGTTTAACCAAATATCTGTGCACCCCATGGCCGAGTCAAGTTGACGCATAAAATTAACCATCACAGTGATATAGTCACATGATTCAAGGTTCAAAAGATATGAAAAGGTAATACAGTAAAAATTCTTTCTCCTTCTCCTCACCTCACATCAAATCACTTAGTTCCCTTCCCCAGAGGCAATACATGCTATTACATGCTATTAGCTTTGTATGCATTCTTCCAGAGATGTTTTTCATTGTTCTGGATACATATATGTATATATTTTCTCTTCCTTCCTTACACAAATACTGGTTTACTATACACAAAGAACATCTAATTCTTCTTTATCCTGCTGTATCCAACATTACTTATTTAATTAAATTCATTAATATATGAACTATATTGTTTCCATTGTTGCAAGTACAAAGCACAGTGAATAACCTTATATGTATGTCATTTTACAAAAGTTTGTGTATGTATGTAGGAGAAATGCTTAGAAGAATTGCTGGGTAAAAATTATGCTCTTTTGTAATATTCATAGGCATTTCCAAATTGCTTTCAATATGGGTTTTATCTATTGACACCCTTACAATCAATGTACAGACAGCATGCTCCCCACACCCAATACAATCCATTTCTTAAAAAACTTAGTTTCCTATCTTTTTATTGATATATAATTAATATATGACATTGTATTCATTTTAGGTGTACAGTGTAATGATTTAATATATTTATTTATTGCAAAATGATTACCACAGTAAGTTAACATCTATCACCAAACATAATTAAACATTTTTTTTTCATGTAATGAGAATTTTTAAGATCTACTCTCTTAGCAACTTTCAAATATAAGATACAGCATGGTTAACTATAGTTAACCATGCTGTATATTATATCGCCAGGACTTTTATTTTAAAACTTGACATTTGTACCTTTTGATCACCTTCACTCATTTCACGTCCCCCCACCTCCCCACATACCCTGCCTCTGGCAAGCACCATTCTGTTCTCTATGATTTTTTTTTAAGATTCTACATATAAATGAGATCAAAGAGTATTTGTTTTTCTTTGTCTGACTTATTTCACTTAGCATAATGCCCTCTAGGGCCATCCGTGTTGTCACAAATGGCAGGATCTCCCACTTTTTTATGACTAATACTCCATTGTGTATGTATGTGTGTGCGTGTGTGTATATATATATATATATATATATATATATATATATATACACCACATTTTCTTCATTCATCCATCAATAGACTCATGTTGTTTCCATGTCCTGTCTATTGTAAATAATGCTGCAATGAACATGGAGGTTCAGATGTCTTTTCAAGATAGTGATTTTCTTTCCCTCAGATAAATACCCAAAGGTGGAATTGCTGGATCATATGATAGTTATATTTTTAATTTTTTGAGGAATCTCTGTACTGTTTTTCACAGTGACTGCACCAATTTACATCCCCACCAACAGTACACAAGTGTTCCCTTTTCTCTATATCCTTTCCAACGCTTAATTCTTGTCTTTTTGATGATAGCCATTCTAACAGATGTGAGAATGGCTATTACATTGTGGTTTTGTTTTGCATTCCCTGATGATTTGTAATGTTGAGCATCTTTTCGTCTACTTACTGGTCATTTGTATGTTTTAAGTGGAAGATAGTATCTTGGTATAGTTTTAATTTGCATTTCTTTTTTCTTTAAAGTTAAGCATATTCTTATGTTTAAAAGCCAGTTCCACATATTTTTCTGTCAACTGTTTATTACTTAAATTGAGCCACCTGCATTTTTTGTGTTATTTTGGAAGTGCTCCCTCTATTTACCTGACTTTATTGCTTGATGAGGTATGAGTTAAAATGTATTTTCTCAGTTTCTTATTGATCTCTGACTTCACTCAGAATTGTGTTTGCCATACAGAAGTTTTTTGTTTGTTTTAAATTTAATCCAATTTACATCTTTCCTAGATTTCTGGGTTTTGAATCACTTGAGCATTTAAAGAGAAATATTGACATATACTCAGCTATATATATATATATATATATATATATATTCTTTTACTTGCTCCTATGCAGCAAAATGTGGCCATATGACTAAATTATGGTCAGTGAAATGTAATCATGGGACTTCAACAATGCTTGCCTTAAAGGAGCTAATTCACTTGTAGGGTCAGTTTTCCCTTCACCTTTTTATTTCTTCCTGCCATCTGGACTGCAAACATGATGACAGGAACACCAGCAGTCCTCCTGGACCACGAAGTGATCTTGATAATGGATATTATGAGCACAAAGGTGGAATGAGCTTGGATTTCTGACAACTTCCTGAGGCTACCATAGCAGCACTTTATGCCTACTGCTGGGCTTCTATTATCTAACAGAACAAACCTTTCATTGCCATTGTTTTTGAAAGTTCCCTTATGTTTGAATTTCCCCATAATCTGCGGAAATTATTTTAAAAAACAAAAACAAAAACAACAGCCATTTAAAATTTGAGCAGCAAGTTGTCTCTCAGGAGAAATTAAGCCAGTGCCCTTGGTGGGAGCTTTGCAGTTCTTTGTTCTATGGCCTGCTCTTTTTCTTGGGCATAGTTTTTGCCCCACTGCTTCAGAGCTGAAGGCAGGGATGGTGACTTGCTTCCTCTGAAGTGATACCCCTGCTTTATGGACAAAACACTGAGCGAGGCATAGCCGGTGGTCTTCCTGACTTGCCTTTTGGTCTTGGAACCTCTGCCCTGTGACCCAGCTGGGGCGAGGGTGAACTGGTTCTCAGTACTCTTGCATTGCCTTATTTACACCCTATGATTCGAGGCTGTGTGGAAGAAAGGAGTCTTCAAATTTTCAGTTACACTTTCCTGGAATTTAGCCTCTGCAGTACAGAGCTGGGAGGGAGGGTGAGAAATGTTGGTGATCTTCCTCTTCTAGGGGATTATACTGCAGTCCTTGATTGGGAGCTGGGACAGGAGAGATCCCTATCTTGGCCCCACCCATCAGAGTGAAGCTAGTCACTCTGAGAAGGGGCAGAAGCTCACAGGTTGTGGCTCAAGTGCCACAGAATCTTACTGTTTCTACAGAGATTTAATAGGTTTTCTTGAATAAATGTTTCTTAATTTTCTACATGCCCTTAGGACTTTAAATGGTTATTTGTTTTAAAATAATTTTCACAAGCTGTATTTCACTAGGGAGAAGTTCTTCAGAAAAACTCATGCTGGAATTTCAGAAGTTATCTCCCTCCATCAATTGTTTTTAATATTTTATTTATTTTAATGTATTTTTTATTTACTTTTCTAATAGTATTTCCTATGTGTTTTATTCTGTTTTAAGGAATTTTCATTTTCTTTGTATTCCTTTAATTTTGCCTTTATTTATATAATTATCTTGTTTTTTCTACTTTTTTTCTTGGCTTTATCAACTCATCTTTCATTTCCTCCATATATTTTTTAATCTCTTCATATAGATGCCTGATATAAGTTACTTTTTAGTAGTACTCATGGTGAAATATTTGATCTAAAATTTTATCTCATCCATGACTGAATTTTATCATCAGTATATTCTTCTGCTATTTTTTCCAGTTTTTTTTTTTTTTGCCCAATTTTCTTGTATTATTTTTGTATAGATTTTATTACACATGTTTTCATTTCTCTTTTGTAATGAAGCACAATTTTAAAAAATTTGCATATGATTTATACATGGGAGGAATCAAGGTCTAGAAGGAATTTTCCTTTTAACTTAGTTTTGTGTGAATTCCTCTAACTTTCATTGTCTCAACAATAAAAGCAGAAACCAGTGGAATTTTAAATGCAAAGTTTCTCTTTTCCCTCACTGCCTCAGAGACAGAACGCTTCCTGCAAGTATGGCTTTTCTGGATGGTTTCTCATCTTTGCTTCTCAGAACAAAACTCATTCTAAAAAAAAACTCTTGTGGTCAGTGTGTACATTCTCTTCATTCAAAAAGGATTTAGTTTTACTCCTTAAGACATTCTCCTCACCTTTAGGAAGTGTACTTCCAGCTTTTTCTGTGATCTGAAAACACAGCTTGTGCTCCCTCCTTTCATCTACCCTACCCCTAATTAATCTTTACTTTTTTTTTTTGTAGCCATCACACCTGTTGTAATCATTGTGATTTTTATCTTTCTCTTAGTTTTATTAAAATAGCTAATATTTAATTTATCATTTTCTTTATTGTGTTTGTATGATTTTCAGGAATAGGAGGGAAAATGCTATCTTCCAACATAAGCTTATTATGGATTGTTATAAAGTGACACTAATGATGAGAAAATGAATTATTTGTCAATCATATGTAATTATATGGATATTAGACGTGATTTCTTTGGGAATATACCATTGTTACCTATAGAAAAGGTCAGACAATACTGGTGGCAGCTTCCTTCCACCCCTCCGTTCCCCTTTATTCCTACTGCACAGTGGTAATATATTTTAATTACAGATATCAGTGCAGTTGAAATAGTGGTTTTGTCCCAGCTTATTGTTAGCATTTTAATTAAAGATACAGGCATGTGATCATTGTTAAGCCCAGGAATATTTTCATTTATGTACTAACAGAGTAATTAAATGATTTATGCACATTGGTAAGAGTTGGGTTTCAAATTATACATCTCAGTTTGCTTCTGATATTTATCAAGTTGAATCAGTCAATCTCTCTTTCTCTCTTTATTTCTCTTTCTTTCACTCACTCTCCTGTTCTTTTCTAAAGGTTCTTAGGGATAGCTCACTTGTTTAGAATAACTCCTGTCAATCTACTAGATACTGTTTTTAGCTGGTATAACTCCTTCCAAGTCACCTGACATGTGTCAGCATCAGTAGAAAATCTAACCATCATCTGTGCACACAGAAGAAAAAATTATATTAATTTTAGGCACACAGATTAATATAAAATCCAAATTTATAAGTGAAAAAACCCAGTCTGTAAAGGCTACATACTATATAATTCAAATTATATGACATTATGGAAAAGGCAAAAGTATAGACACATTAAAATATTTTATAATGACCAGAGGCTTGGGGAGAAGGTTGAATAGATGTTGCTTAGGGGATTTTTTTAGGGTGGTGAAATTATTTTGTGTGACGCTTTAATGACAGATACAGGACACTATGCATTTGTTAAAACCCATAGAACTTTACAGCATAAAGAGTGAACCTTAAGGTATGCAAATTTTAGAAAAATCATTTAGGAGGTTAGAGGATTCCAGGAAAGGACACAGACTGTGACAATAGAATCTAACTGTGTTACAAATGAATGAAACAACTGAACTGAAGGGAGTGGGGTAAAAGATGCTGACCCAAGTAACTTCGGAAATGAGTACAATCTGTAAGATTAAAGGCAAAAGAAACTGTACATAAACACTGTATCCTAGTCCATAAAAATTTCTCTTGGGGGTATGATTAAACAATTCTCATACAAGTATATATGTATAAGGGAATTTAACTATTAAGTAAATGTTAATAAAGGATGGAGCCAGGTTTCTTCCTGTTGGAGTGGGAGGTTACAGATAACCAAGGAGAGGAGACTATAGTGATCTGTGTTGTAATGAAATAGTCAGAAACATCAGTATGAAGGCACAACTAGCTTAATATATATACTAAAGGTTACACACAGAAATCTTTATAGATATATGTATATACATGGATTAGTTTACACATATAAACTTCTAGAAGCAACAACGACCTGGTGTCAATGACCACAATTAGAACCCAAATCTGGTGTTCTAATACCTTTTTCCAATAAAAGATTCCAGGACTCCTTAGAGAATTTGTTGATTCTAAGACTGGGACAAGAAATATGCAAGATGAACCTGGAACATCCTGTAGTACTAGAAAGGAAGGAAGTACTTAAACTCAAAGCTTAACATTCTGTGTAAAATGTGAGAAGAATTCCATAACTATGTTTGCCAAGGACATATTTTCATCCTCGGATGAAAGGTGCTTTATAATCATTTAACTTGAACTAGTGTTCTATTCCATGGTATGCCTGTTTAAAATTGGAGCAAACATATCTCTGGGTGAAAAAAATCATTACAGAACGCTTCACATGTTAAATGTATTAGGCATTTTGTAATTAATAAGTTTTAATGTCTTCTCATTTTTCATTAACATTTCTCTCTTATAATTCTTGTCATTTTCTTTTTGACATTTCCCCTATTTCCTTGTGGAGCCATTAAAGGCATAAAAGGCTCAGTTTTTCCTTCCTGGGTATTTGGGTTCAGTTACCCTGGAAAGAAGATCCTCTCTTTTATACTCATGCTACCTAAACTAAGAAACTCTAAGCTCTAGATTTTCACTATTTTGTAACTAAGTACACAGAACCATTTCTGCAATGTAGTATAGTTGGTGTGCAATAACATTTTCAGAGGAGAGAAGGAGAATAATTCCACTGTGTAGTGAGTGAGCAAGGTGTTCAGAGTTTTGGAGAGTGTGTTAGTGGGGGCTAGGAGGAAAGTGTTTATTTCTTAACAGAGAAAATGAGATGTTTTATCTAATGAAACTTATTGGTAGCATGCTGAATTATAAAGAATAGGGCAAAATAGTGAAAATTATATTGTGGGCTGGTGAAAGGAAAGAAGCATATGAGATGCCAATGGAGGCATAAGACTTGACAAGAGGACAAAGGAGATTTGCCTTACAGGCATTTTCCCATTTATTTATTCTGCTTATTTGGGAATACTTTGAGTCTAGATTGTTTTTATCAATAATAAGAGCTAGAAGTAATCTCAGGTAGAAATGAGGCTTATAATTATAGATATTCTGAAGTCAAAATTACATATATCCAAAATGTAGCAGTGGGGTGTAGGGCAAACAGCATAAATTATTTTATAGGAGAACCCAGGGATAGTTCTAACATTTTATGTCCTCCATCACTATCCTGGTTGGGCAGAGGACATGAAGTAAATGATGTTAATGTCTACCCATATCCTTTAACCTCTACAGTCTCACCTCACTCCAGCCTGACTTCAGTTACCAACACCTGCATATTCTTTGCCTGAAGGATTCGCTAAGCCAGGAGTTCATGTGCAGGGCCACCCCATAGTGCCAGGGAATTACTGCTCCTCCCTCACCACCCTCAGCATCCTCTGACTAATGACTAGAGTTGGTATATAAATGCCCTAGCTTCCTTGCCACTTGGGTGTAATGACTCTGAGGTGCCCTACAGTGGCTTCAGTATTTCCTCAGGGACACTAAGATCCAATTATCTACAGGCATAACTCATTTAATAACAGACATTTTATTGATTGCATTCCCTTCCATCCCTTCTCTGTCTCCTTCATCCTGGGGTGATGGGAGGAGTATGAAGTAGAACATTCCTACTGGTGTTTTCAAGACAGTCATCTCCCTAATAAACTGCTCTCACTCCTTGAGGGATCAGCTAAGAGCAGGTACATTTGACATACTTTTATTTAGAAACATACTTAATTGTTTTTTATGTACAGGTTTCATGACCTTCTGGCTTCTCTTGTGAAGTCATTGCATACTCCCTCTAGGTGATTGTGAGAGGTTAGTACTATATAAATAGTAGTGTCAACCCTCTTTATCTGACTTTTATATTTTTTCAGTTCTTGGGATTTCTATATATGATGGTCTGCAAAAAAGAGAATATTTTATAACATATCATTTTATTAATAAAAATTTCCTTCAATGTCTTGTTCATAAATTAAATTCTTTTTTATTAATAGCAATATCCAGGTGCCTTACTAGTCCTAAATAGAACCAGGAAAACAAATGGTTTTTATTATTTGTTTCTAGACACATGGAGATTAAATTCCTCTCTAAATTTTAAAATATGCATAAGACTTATTTTCCTTTTTTTTCATTTACTGTATGACCTGAGTTAAGCAGAATTAGTAAGATTCATTAAAAGAATATCCCATTTACATTTGCTTCATTTACATGTAAAACTTCTTTGAGATAGTCTGATGAAATAGAAAAATACAGTTTAACATATTCTTACAAAATGATATTTACTCACTTGTCTGAAAAGAATTGCAAAAAGAAAGAAAAATGGGAGCTTCTAAAAATATTTATACATTTTACTGTTAATGCAGAATATTATTCTTATAGTTTTCTTAAATGGCATAAATACCATATTGTACAAGGTAAAATAAAATCTTACATTTAAATCTTAATGTATAAACATGTGTTTATAGAAAGTTTTGAGGAGGAGTGGGATTTGGTGGGATGCACACAATTAAAAAAAAAATAGAGCACATGCTTCGTAATATCCTGCAACTGGGCTGTTCCAACATTTTCAGTCAGAACTAATCACTCCTTTAGCCATGACATTTTATGTCCTTTTACATGACATTTTATGGAACTTTCATTTTGTTACTAATGACATAACCTCAACTCAAACTAGCTAAAACTACAAAGGGAGTTAATTGGTTCATACAAAGTGGAAATCCAGGAGTGGAACTGCCTTCAGCTGCATTTCAAATGATGGTGCATACACGAACTCTAAATGCTGTTTTTCTTTTTATTGGCTTTTTATCTATATCAGGTAGACTCTCTCCACATGGTCATAAAAAGGTCAGTGGCTGCTCCAGATTTACACTGTCCTTACAGGTTTTATCTCACAATCCATGCCCATCCTTCACAAGGTCTCTTTTTGGTCCTAACTGAGCTCCATGTAAATATCCTGGACTGCACATTGACTCATTAAAGATTGCCTAAATTAAGTAGCCATAAAATATTTCTGGAGAAGAAAAATTTGCATTTGGGGGTGAAGGTGCAGGCATAAACACATAAACAAAATAAATCAACAAGATAGTTTCAGGTTTGAGAAGTGCTATGAAGAAAATGAAGGGCAATGTGATAGAGGATAAATAGAAAATAAAGTTCAGAATCGGCAATAATGGACTTCCTGAGAAAATGACATTTGGTAACTGTAAGATAAACGTTAAAAGATAAAATTATTAAAAATAACTATAATTACAATAATTTGTTAATAGCTATACTATGTAAAATATATAAATTATGACATCAGAAACATAAAATGTGGAGGGGAGTATAAAAATATAGAGCATTTATATGTGTTCAAAGTTAAGTTGTTATAAGCTTAAAATACATTGTTTTAACTACAAGGAGTTTTATGTAAGTCACGTGGTGACCACAAAACCAAAAGTTATAGTAGGTACACAAAAGATAAAGAGAATGGAATCAAAGTATACCACTATAGAGAATCAAGAAATCACAAAGGAAGAGAGCAAGGGAACAAGACAGGAACAAAGGAACTACAAAACAGCCAGAAAACACTTAACAAAATGATAATAATAAATTGATACCTATCATGAATTACTTTTAATGGATTAAATTCTCCAATCAAAAGATATGGAGTGGGGCTTCACTGGTGGCACAGTGGTTGAGAGTCCGCCTGCCGATGCAGGGGACACAGGTTCGTGCCCCTGTCTGGGAAGATCCCACATGCTGCAGAGTGGCTGCGCCCGTGAGCCATGGTCGCTGAGCCTGTGCGTCTGGAGCCTGGGTTCCGCAACAGGAGAGGACACAACAGTGAGAGGCCCACGTACCGCGGAAAAACAAACAAAAAAAAGATATGGAGTGGCTGAATGGATTAAAAACAAGACCCACTTATATGCCTGCAAGAGACTTATTCTAGCTTTAAGGGCACATTACACTAAAACTGAAAAGATAGAAAAAGATGTTCCAAGCAAATGCAAAACAAAAGAAAGCAGAGGTAGCTATTCTATCAGACAACACAGACTTTAAGCCAATCAATGTAACAGGAGACAAAGAAGGTCATTATATAATAACAAAGGAAACAATTCATGAAGAAGATATATCACTAGTAAATATTTATGCCCTCCACATAGAAACACCTAAATATATAAAGCAAATGTTAATATACCTGAAGGGGGTAAAATACTGCAATACAATAATAGCAGAAAACTTCAATACCCCACTTTCAACAGTGAATAGATTTTCCAGATAGAAAATCAATAATGAAATATTGACTTAATATACATGTTGGGTCAGATGGACTTAACAAACAATTACAGAATATTCCACACAACAGTAGCAGAATATATATTCTCATCAAGTGCATATGAAACATCCTCCAGGATAATTAATGTGCTAGGTCACAAAACAATTCTTAGCAAATGTAAGAAGATTGAAATCATACCAATCTTTTCCAACCACTATAGTATGAACCTAGAAATCAGTAATAGAAGGAAAACTAGAAATTCAGAACTCTGTGGAAAATAAACAACACATTCCTGAAAAACCAATGGGTCAAAGAAGAAATCAAAAAAATCTTGAAACAAATGAAAATGGAAACACAACATACAAAAACTTACGGAACAGAGCAAAAGCAGGATTAACAGGGAATTTCATAACAATAAATGCCCACATTAAAAATAGACTAGACTAAGAAAAAAAGAGAGAGGTCTCAAATAAATATAATTAGAAATGAAAGAGGAGACATGACAACTACTATCACAGAAATACAAAAGAGCATGAGAGATTACTATGAACAATTATATACCAAGAAGTTGGATAATCTAGAAGAAATAGATGAATTCCTAGATATATAACACCTACTGAGACTGAATCATGAAGAAATAGAATATCTGAACAGATAAATAATGAGTAAGGAGACTGAATCAGTAATCAAAAATCTCCCCACAAACAAAAACCTAGGACCAGATGGTTCCCCTGTGAATTCTAGCATACATTTAAAGAAGAATTCATGCCAATTCTTCTCAAACCCTTCCAAAAAAATCACAGAGAAGGGAAGACTCCCAAACTCATTTTATGAGGCCAGTATTACTCTGATACCAAAGCCAGATAAAGACATTACAAGAAAAGAAAACTGCAGTCCAATATTCCAGATGAATATAGATGCAAACATTGTCAAGAAAATAATAGCAAACCACATTCGACAGCATGTTAAACATATCATACCTATCATCAAGTGGCATTTATCCTTGGGACGCAAATGTGGTTCAATCAATAAATGTTATACACCATAATAAGAGAATGAAAGATGAAAATCACATGATCATCTCAATAGATGCAGAAAAAAGTATTTGAGAAAATTCAACATCCTTTCAAAATAAAAAAATATTATCAACTAATTGCATAATAGAAAGAAAGTACCTCAACATAATAAAGTTTATATATTACAAGTCCACACTAACATCATACTCAATAGTTAAAGGGTGAAAGCTTTCCTGATAAGATTAGGGACAAGACAAGGGTGACCACTGCCAGCACTCATATTTTACTTAGTACTGAAAGTCTTAGCCTGAGCAATGAGGCATGAAAAAGAAATAAATGACATTAAAACCAGAAAGGAAGAATTAAAGCTATCAGTATTTGCAGATGCTTATGATCTTATATATAGAAAACCTTAAGATTCCACACCAAAAAAAACAAAACAAAACAAAAAAAACTAATAAGCAAATTCAGTAAAGTTGCAGGGTTAAAAATCAACATGAAAATATCAATTACATTTCTATTCCCTAACAAACAACTCTCTGTAAAAAGAGATAGTGAAAATAATTGTATTTACTATAGCATCAAAAATAATATGATACTTACAAATAAATTTAGCAGATGAGGTGAAAAATCTGTACACTCACTACTAGACTGATAAAATTAATTGAAGAAAATAAAAACAAACAAGAAAATATCCCATGTTCATGAATCAGAAGAATTAATGTTGTTAAAATGTTCATATTACCCAAAGCAATCTACAGATTCAATGCAACTTTTATCAAAATTACAATGGCATTTTTTTATAGAAATAAAAAAAGCAATCCTAAAATTGTATGACCAGGAAAGACCTCAAGTAGCCAAATCAAACTTGAGAAAAAACAAAGCTGGAAACGTCATACTACCTGATTTCAAACTATGTTACAAAGCTATAATAATTAAGACAGTACTGCACTGGCATAAAAACAGATGCAGACCAATATAACAGAAGTGAGAGCTTAGAAATAAATCCATGTGTAGACAATCAGCAGATATTTTACAAGGGAGTCAAGAAAACTCAGTGGGGAAAGGATAGTGTCTTCAATAAATGTTGTTGGGAAAACTTGATATTCACATGCAAAAGAATGAAATTGGACCCCTATCCTATACCACTCACAAAAATTAACTCAAATTGGTAAGGACTTAAATGTAAGACTAAAAACTAAAACTCCTAGAAAAAAACATAGGATAAAGTTACTTGATATCAGTCTTGGCAATGATTTTGTAGATGACATCGGAAGCATAAGCAACCAAAGCAAAAATCAACAATTGGTACCACCTAAACTAAAAAGCTTCTGCACAGCAAAAGAAACAATCAACGAAATGGAGAGGCAACCTACAGAATGGGAGAAAATATTTGAAGATCGTATATTTGATATCTAAAATGTACAAGGACCTTGTATGACTCAACAAAAATCCAAATAACCCAATTTAAAAAATGGACAAAATACCTGAATAGACATTTTTCCAAAGAAGACACACAAATTTCAAACAGGTACATGAAAAGGTGCTCAACATCACTAATCGTCAGGGAAATGCAAATCAAAATCACAATGAGCTATTACCTTACAGTTGTTAGAATGTCTGTCATCAAAATGACACGAGATAAAAAATGCTCATGAGTATGTGGACAAAAGGAAACCTTGGTGTGCTGTAGGTGGGAATGTAAATTAGTGCAGCCACTATAGAAAATGGTTGACAAGTTCCTCAAGAAATTAAAAATAGAACTACCATATAACCCAGCAATCCCACTTCTGGGTATATATCCAAAGTAAGTGAAATCACTATTTTGAAGAGATATCTTCATTCCTATGTTCACTGCAGCTTTATTCACAATAGACAAGACATAGACACAACCTAAATGTACCCTGACAGATGAATGGATAAAGTGTGGTATATAAATACAGTGGAATAGTCTTCATCCACAAAGAGAAGGAAATCCTTCCATTTGTGACAATATGAATAAATCTTGAGGGCATTAAGATAAGTGAAATATGCCAGATAGAGAAAGACAGATAGTATCATTTATATGTGGAATTTAAAAAACAAAACAAAACCAAAAAAAAAAAAAAAATTTGCACTTGCATTCATAGAAGTAGAGAATAGAATGGTGGTTGCCAGGAGATGGCCTGTGGGGGAAATGGGGAAAGATTGGTAAAAGGGTACAAACTTTCAGTTATACGATGAATAAGGTCAGAGTATCTGATGTACATAACATGGTGACTATAGTAGAAAATACTGCATAATTGCAGTTTGCTATGAGGGTAGAACTTAAATGTTCTCACCAGAAAAATAAATGTGAATACGTAATGTGATGGAACTGTTAACTTAATTTTGGGAAGTTTTAAACTATCTTACAGTTTTAGTTGTCAGTTATAGCTCAATAAATTTGAAAAAATATTTGCTATATGAAGATTTTATGTTAATATGGATGATAAGCATTCTTCTGTATCTCACTAATAATGTTCAACTTATAAAATTAGCAAATTTGGTACTATGTTTTATTGATATAAAAAAGTTCCTTAAGAAAGCTTGAGCATGAAGCATTATGCTCTTAGATAAGAGAAAGGTGAGGAAACAATTGCTCAATATGAGGGTTTATTTGAAGAGAGTAATGTAGAAATAATATTTGACACTAGAAGCAATGGAATTTAAACCCAGCAGCACTGTATGGGACTAAAGATCGAGACTGCTGAGCCAGAGATCTTAACAAGGGGCAGCAGCAACACCCAAAAATTAAAGACCTGTCATATGCCATTCTCAGGTGATGGGTACCTGGAAGCAGGAATGTAGCAGACTGTATGGAGGTTGCTCCCTAGAGGAGATGAGTAGGCCCACCCAGCTGCTGAATGCAGTATGAAGGTTGAGAAACTGGTCTTTTAATACCCTTCAAATAAAGTAGAATGTCTCCAATTTTACCAGGCATTCAAAGAATATACAATATATTTGTAAGAATTTACATTTATCTCAGGCAGCAGTTTTTGTGGTGTTACTAATAATGTCTTTTAGTCTCACCTTGTTCTTTGTAAGAAACATGGGTGTCATTTGACAATGGATATTGTCCATTTGAATAGAAAAGCCTCAAATAACTTCTTAATAGTTAAGACATTTTAAATATGTCAGTCTCTTCCCCATTTCTCTTTATAATGATCCTTAAGTAATTAATTTCTGTGAATGTGATTAAATTATTACTGACAAAGAGGAGAAACTTAGAAATTTCAAATAAACAGTGAGTGGACATGTTTCTGCAACAAATAAAATCAGAGGCACAAGTGCCCTCATTGTTCTGACAGGTAAAATCTCTTCCATAGCTTTTTTTATAAGTCATTTCTCTTATAATATATACCAAAATAATATCACATATAATCTTTATAAATCAGTCTGTGCATTACAACTATCCCTAAGGTCATTACATTTGTCTTTCAACTTGTCTAAGTTTCTCAATAAATTCTAGATAAATTATACCTTAATTCAAGATTAAATTCCTTAAATCCTCATTAAATGCTAGTGCTTAATGGGAATTCCTGATTTTGTTCTTGTCAAAAGCTTCAGAAAAATATATTACTATCCTAAAGAGATGAAGTTACAGTGAGGAATGTACATTCATTTAAGAATTGTAAGTTTGTGATGGAAAAATAAAGTTTCAGTCTCTATATAATGGAGGCCAAAGAATCTGAACACAGACTCTGATAATGCAGCCAACTTGATGAATAAATTCATGGAATTGTTCTAATGCACTTTTAAGTAGTTATCTAACTTGATAAAACCTTAATCATGCTGTACACTCTTTAATGCCCAAATCAGAGCCCTGCTGGACTGATTATAAAGTTATCTGAGCTTTTGTATCCAGTGGGATCAGATAAGTGATGAATGAAAGGGACAGTGACTAGTTATGCCCATGAACTTCAGGTTTAGATTAGCTATCAATTTACATATAAATTTAGTCTATGCTTTAGTTTTTAGTTGTTACACCAATTGCATTGCTTCACTCATTAAAATTTCTCATTTATTATGGTCGATTTATCCCAAGATAACTTAGTTTATGTGTCACTTAAACACTCTCCAACAAACTTTCTATCATTTTCATGAGTACTAATTGAATTTGAATTTTTTATATTATGCTATTCTCTTAGCATTAATTAATCTGAAAAATATTACTTTATTTCACATTATGAGAAAACTATGTAGAATAATGTGTTTTATGACTGATTAGTACTTTTTCACAGGAGCATTTTGATTTACTAATATTTTGAGGGTTTTGCCTAAGGAAATGGAAAAAAGATTATAGTCACAAATAAATATAAACAGTCATTTAAATACTTGGTATAGATTCTAAATAGGCCTAGTATAGTCTCTTTTTTTTTTCAAGTAATAGATAGTTATAGTATTTTTCCAATAAATAAGATCAACAAGGGGCTTCCCTGGTGGCACAGTGGTTGAGAGTCCGCCAGCCGATGCAGGGGACACGGATTCGTGCCCCGGTCCGGGAAGATCCCACATGCCGCGGAGCGGCTGGGCCCGTGAGCCATGGCCGCTGAGCCTGCGCGTCCGGAGCCTGTGCTCTGCAACGGGAGAAAGGAAAGAAGGGTAAAAGAGACTAGGGAAGGAAAACATAAATCAAGCAGACAAGCTGGGGAAAATGGTTAAAAGTAGGTAATTTTTAATGCACAATTAATAATTGAGACTTCTGGCTTTCTACTTTCATTGCAAGTTCATTAGAATACCATCACATAAGAGATTTGAATCAAAAGGCTTTTAGTATGGCAATGTTACATTTTTAGAGACAATAAAATTCTGGAAACAATGCAGACTTCTTATAAAATAGAGTCAAACAGCATCACACTCTGTTATTCCTTTTAGTTTTATCTATTTTTGTATGAAAATTAACTCCAGCAAGCAAAAGCTACGTATAGAAGGGGTCTGGGAACCTCACATCAGAACCTGACAAATACATGTAAAGTTCAGCTTTAGAGAGAGGCTGTGTTTAATCAATGCTTCCTAACTAGTCAAAGACCTATTTCATTCAAACATATTCCATTTGGTAAACAGTGTAAATAAAAGGAAAACCATTCTTTATTATGACAGTATACTTAATATTTTTAAAATGTTCCTTTCTAAGTAGTTTATTTCCTCTTAATGAATTGGCTGTTGAATTTTGTGTCTAGGAAGGTATCACCATGTTTAGGTGGAAAATACATATCTACATGGACTGACTCTTCTCTGCAAATGCCATACTTTTTTCCACCTTCCTCTACATTAGAAACATCTAATAGTTTATGGATAGATAGATCTCACAAAGATGTACAGATTTATGTGTATATGCACATATACATATATATTTATAGATGTTAAAACACGAGTTAGAGTGAATAAAGTGATTCAGAGTTTTTAGGTAAAATAGTTTTTTCAATATTTAAAGTCTGAGGCACATGTTCCATGAAAGCAGATTTTAGGCAGAACTTAGGTAGAATATAAGGCAGAAATTTCTAACAATAGAGTGGTGAAATTCTATTTAAACCATTATTTTACTCCTGGGGATAAAAGTGTGGAGGGAAATAGAATGAAGGCTCGTAGCATAATTTAGCTGTTTTAACCTCAGTGAGATTTTCCCAATTTTCACAGTGGATTGTGACCCTCTTTTACTTTGCCATTGATGAAGTAATTCAGACTAGAGATACAGACATAGCCTTTTTATAGAACTACATGGTTTGCCTTTGAGGAAAGCGGTAATTTTGCCTAACCTGATAACCCCCTAAAAATGCAGTTTTAAATAGCTCACGTCCATGAACAAGAGAATTAGCTTCATTGGGTCAAAACACATTTAAATTCATTGAGATATAATATCCTTTCTAGTTTATAAATGAGAAATGTTTAACTAATTAAGGGATATCAATGCCATGTCATCCTTCACTGTTTGAAAATGACAAACTAGCGAAGTTAATCATAATGCAATCAGTGATGGTTAGTTTTATCTTATATTAGTGAGACATAATGAAATTCAGTGAGGATCTAAGAGAAGTTAATGAAAGGATTCCGCTAAACAAGGAAAAGAAATGAAAGATGGCTTCTTAATATTCATTCTAAAATAACTAAGCTAAAAACTATTCTTGCTAGTTTAGTTCAAAATATTCATAATAATAATAATCACCATTTATTCTGGACTCATGTTAGACACAGTACAAGGCAATGATGATATTATGACATTTAACCTCACAACAATCTTAGAAATTGAGTATTATTATCACCACTTACAAGTGAGGAAAATAACTCTTGAGCTAAATTACTTTTCCAAGATCACTAAACAGTAAGTGGCAGAGAAAGAAATGAAAATCAGGTCTCTGACATCCAACAGATACCCTGTGACCTTACCGTATACAGCTCCTGTTGGTCAAATTTCCTTTGTTCTTTTTCTTCTCAGCTCTGGCTCATTTTCCAATTGTAGGTTCAAAAATCAACATTGTGGAAGACCTGTCCAAACATGGTATTTTCTGCTAATTGCTATTACCTACAGAATTTATTTCCTAAAATATATGGAGGGATATAGCTATTCATTCATTCATTTATACAACAGTCATATGTCAAACTTATGATATGCACTGGGTATTAAGTGCTAGTGATGAAATGATGAATAAGTTACTATATAAGAAGGAAATAATTGTATTAATTCAAAAATTTATAAGTTAACATTATTAAAATAATTTTCCTATATGCTTTGCTCTAAGTATCATTACCATAGAAATGTTTATGTTCAAATATTTTGGCAAATCTTTTAGCTGAAAGATATTTACTTCAAAGTGTTTTCATTCCAGTGATCTTATGTTTTAGCTACAAGATATTGTCAGATCATGTCCATTCAACATCACCTTGTGTTAAATAAATTACTTGAACGAACCACTGAACTCCTAATCCATTGGTATTTCTCCTAAGGCTCAACTTGCCGGAAATAATTACCAATAATATTTGCCAAAGTTTTGCCCTCAGATCCTTGACTTTAAGAGAAAAAAAAAAAAAGAAATGACGTTGTTATTCCTTGCTCTGGTATTCACTCGTGAACTGCTCTGAAAGAAAAATACAAGACAAGAGTAGAAACAAATAAAATGCATACTTCATCCAAGTATGCAGAGGTTTAGCATACTGGTAGGTCCTTAGAAATAATGATTAAATTAAAGCCTGTTAAAGAATACCATCCTTAAATTATCATTTTCTAGTTCAAAATCATTATCCTTAAGTGAATAGAACTTCTTTTTCAAAGTAATCCCACATTGACAGGCTATGATGTTGTGTCTTGCAAATCTGTAGTTTTTACAATGCATTTTTAATGATTGGTTCAGGCATATTGAACATAGTTCTGGTAAGAACACAATAAGAGGAAACCTTCAAGATGGCAGAGGAGTAAGACGTGGAGTTCACCTTCCTCCACACAAATGCATCAGAAATACATCTACATGTGGAACAGCTCCTAGAGAACACCTACTGAACACTGGCAGAAGACCTCAGACTTCCCAAAAGTCAAGAAACTCCCCACGTACCTGGGTAGGGCAAAAGAGAAAAGAAAAAACAGAGACAAAAGAATGGGAACGGGACCTGCACCTCTGGAAGGGAGCTGTGAAGGAGGAAAAGTTTCCACACACAGGGAAGCCCCTTCACTGGGGGAGATGGGGGGTGGGCAGTGGGGAAGCTTCGGAGCCATGGAGGATAGCACAGCAACAGGGGTGCAGAGGGCAAAGCGGAGAGATTCAGTGCCGACCAGAGGATAAGTGCCGACCAGCACTCACCAGCCTGAGATGCTTGTCTGCTCACCCGCCAGGGTGGAAGAGGGCTGGGACGTGGGGTTCCAGCTTCTTCAGAGGTCAGATCCCAGGGAGAGGACTGGGGTTGGCTGCGTGAACACAGCCTGAAGGGGGCTAGTGCGCCAGAGCTAGCTGGGAGGGAGTCCAGGAAAAAGTCTGGACATGCCTAAGAGGCAAGAGACCACTGTTTCGGGGTGCGCGAGGAGAGGGGATTCAGAGCACTGCCTAAACGAGCTCCAGAGATAGGCACGAGCCATGGCTATCAGCGCGGACCCCAGAGACAGGTGTGAAATGCTAAGGCTGCTGCTGCAGCCACCAAGAAGCCTGTGTGCCAGCACAGGTCACTATCCACACTTCCCCTCCCAGGAGCCTATGCAGCCCACCACTGCCAGGGTCCTGTGATCCACGGACAACTTCCCTGGGAGAACACACGGTGCGCCTCAGGCTGGTTCAACATCATGCCAGCCTCTACCGCTGGAGGCTCACCCTGCATACAGTGTCCCTCACTCTCCCCAGCCTGAGTGGGTCAAAGACCCCTAATAAGATGCTCCTTTAACCCTGTCCTGTCTGAGCAAAGAACAGACGCCCTCAGGTGACCTACATGCAGAGGCAGGGCAAATTCAAAGCTGAACACAGGAGCTGTGCCAACAAAGAAGAGAAAGGGAAATTTCTCCCAGCAGCCTCAGAAGCAGCGGATTAAGTCTTCACAATCAACTTGATGTACTCTGCATCTCTGGAATAACTGAAAGACAACAAATCATCCCAAAATTGAGGCGGAGGACTTTGTGTAATTTTGTCTGTATAGATTTGCTTTTACCATTTGTCCTAGGGTTCTGTCTGTCCATGTTTCTTTATCTTTTTTGTTTTGAGTATAGATTTTAGTGCTTGTTATAATTGCTGGATTTGTTTTTTGGTTTGGTTACTCTCCTCTTCTTTACTTTTTACTTTTTTATTTTTTAATAGCTTTATTTTATTTATTTCATTGTTCTCCCTTTTCTTCTGAGCCGTGTGGATGACAGGGTCTTGTGCTCTGGCTGGGTATCACCATTGTGCCTGTGAGGTGGGAGGGCCAAGTTCAGGACATTGGTCCAACAGAGAACTCCTGGCTACACATACTATCAAAGAGCAAAAACTCTCCCAGAGATCTCAATCTCAACACTAAGGCCCAGCTCCACTCAAAGATGAGCAAGCTCCAGTGCTGGACACACTATGACAAACAACTAGCAAGACAGGAATACAACAACACCCATTAGCAGAGATGCTGCCTAAAATCATAATAAGGTCACAGACACCCCAAAACACACTCCCAAGCACAGTAACTTAAGCAAAATGAGAAGACAGAGAAACACACAGCAGATGAAAGAGTAAGGTAAATACCCACCAGACAAAAAAAAATGAGGAGGAAATAGGCAGCCTACCTGAAAAAGTAGTCAGAGTAATGATAGTAAAGATGATCCAAAATCTTGGAAATAGAATGGAGAAAATACAAGAAACGTTTAACAAGGACCTAGAAAAACTAAACAGCAAATAAACAATGATGAGCAACACAATAAATGAAATTAAAAATTCTATAGAAGGAATCAATACCAGAATAGTTGAAGCAGAAGAACGGATAAGTGACTTGGATGATAAAATGGGGGAAATAACTACTGCAGAGCAGAATAAAGAAAAAAGAATGAAAAGAATTGAGGATAGTCTCAGAGACCTCTGGGACAACATTAAACGCACCAACATTCAAATTATAGGGGTCCCAGAAGAAAAAGAGAAAAAGAGGGACTGAGAAAATATTTGAAGAGATTGTAGTTGAAACCTTCCCTAATATGGGAAAGGAAATAGTCAATCAAGTCCAGGAAGCACAGAGAGTCCCATACAGGATAAACCCAAGGAGAAACACACAAAGAAACATATCAATCTATCAAAAATGAAATACAAAGAAAAAATTTTTAAAGCAACAAGGGAAAAACAACAAATAACACACAAGGGAATCCCATAAAGTTAACAGCTTGTCTTTCAACAGGAACTCTTCAAGCCAGAAGGCAGTGACAGGATGGATTTAAAGTGATGAAAGGGAAAAACCTACAATGAAGATTACTCTATACAGCAGGGATCTCATTCAGATACAAAGGAGAAATTAGAATCTTTACAGACAAGCAAAAGCTAAGAGAATTCAGCACCACCAAACCAGCTTTACAACAAATGCTAAATGAACTTCTCTAGGCAGGAAACACAAGAGAAGGAAAAGACCTACAATAACAAACCCAAAGCAATTAAGAAAATGGGAATAGGAACATAAATATCGATAACTACCTTAAATGTAAATGGATTAAATGCTCCAAGCAAAATACATAGACTGGTTGAAGGGATACAAAAACAATACCCATATATATGCTGTCTACAAGAGACCCACTTCAGACCTAGGGACACATACAGACTGAAAGTGAGGGGAAGAAAAAAAATATTCCATGCAAATGGAAATCAAAAGACAGCTGGAGTAGCAATTCTCATATTAGACAAAATGACTTTAAAATAAAGACTATTAGAAGAGACAAAGAAGGACACTACATAATGGTCAAGGGATCATTTCAAGAAGAAGATATGACAACTGTAAATATTTCTGCACTGAACATAGGAACACCTCAATACATAAGACAAATACTAACAGCCATAAAAGGGGAAATCAACAGTAACACAGTCATAGTAGGGGACATTAACACCCCACTTTCACCAATGGACAGATCATCCAAACTGAAAATAATTAAGGAAACACAAGCTTTAAATGATACATTAAACAAGATGGACCTAATTGATATTTATAGTACATTCTATCCGAAAACAACAGAATACACATTCTTGTCAAGTGCTCATGGAACATTCTCCAGGATAGATCATATCTTGGGTCACAAATCAAGACTTGGTATATTTAAGAAAATTGAAACTGTATCAAGTATACTTTTCGACTACAACACTATGAGACTAGATATCAATTACAGGAAAAAACTTATAAAAGATACAAACACATGGAGGCTAAACAATACACTACTAAATAACCAAGAGATCACTGAGGAAATCAAAGAGGAAATCAAAAAATACCTAGAAACAAATGACAATGAAAACACAATGACCCAAACCTATGAGATGCAGCAAAAGCAGTTCTAAGAGGGAAGTTTATAGCTATAAAGTCCTAACTCAATAACAAAAAACATCTCAAATAAACAACCTAAACTTACACCTAAAGCAATTAGAGAAAGAAGAACAAAAAATCCCCAAAGTTAGCAGAAGGAAAGAAATCATAAAGATCAGGTCAGAAATAAATGAAAAATAAATGAAGAAAACAGTAGCAAAGATCAATAAAACTAAAAGCTGGTTCTTTGAGAAGATAAACAAAATTGATAAACCATGAGCCAGACTCATCAAGAAAAACAGGAAGAAGACACAAATCAACAGAATTAGAAATGAAAAAGGAGACGTAACAAGTGACACTGCAGAAATACAAAGGATCATGAGAGATTATTACAAGCAACTCTATGCCAATAAATTGGACAACCTGCAAGGAATGGACAAATTATTAGAAAAGCACAACCTTCGGAGACTGAACCAGGAAGAAATAGAAAATATAAACAGACCAATCACAAGTGCTGAAATTGAGATTGTGATTTAAAATCTTCCAACACACAAAAGCCTAGGACCAGATGGCTTCATATGTGAATTCTCCCAGATATTTACAGAAGAGCTAAAACCTACCCTTCTCAAACTCTTCCAAAATATAGCAGAGGGAGCAACACTCCCACACTCATTGTCCCATCACCCTGATACCAAAACCAGATAAAGATGTCACAAAGAAAGAAAACTACAGGCCAATATCACTGATGAACATAGATGCAGAAATCCTCAACAAAATACTAGCAAACGGAATCCAACAGCACATTAAATGGATCATACATCATGATCCAGTAGGGTTTATCCCAGGAATGCAAGGATTCTTCAATATATGCAAATCAATCAGTGGGATAAACCATATTAACAAATTGAAGGAGTAAAAGCATATGATCATCTCAATAGATGCAGAAAAAGCTTTCAAAATAATTCAACACCAATTTATGATAAAAACCCTCCAGAATGTAGGCATAAAAGGAACTTACCTCAACATAATAAAGGCCATATATGACAAACCCACAACCAACATTGTTCTCATTGGTGAAAAACTGAAAGCATTTCCACCAAGATCAGGAACAAGACAAGATTGCCCACTCTCACCACTATTATTCAACATAGTCTTGGAAGTTTTAGCCACAAAAATCAGAAAAGAAAAAGAAATGAAAGGAATCCAAATCAGAAAAGAAGAAGTAAAGGTGTCACTGTTTGCAGATGACATGATACTATACATAGAAAATCCTAAAGATGCTATCAGAAAACTACTAGAGCTACTCAATGAATTTGGTAAAGTAGCAGGATACAAAATTAATGCACAGAAATCCTTTGCATTCCTATGCACAAATGATGAAAAATCTGAAAGAGAAATTAAGGAAACACTCCCATTTACCATTGCAATAAAAAGAATGAAATAGCTAGGGATAAACCTACCTAAGGAGAAAAAAGACCTGTATGCAGAAAATTATAAGACAATGATGAAAGAAATTAAAGATGATGCAAACAGATGGAGAGATATACCATGTTCTTGGATTGGGAGAATCAACATTGTGAAAATGACTCTACTACCCAAAGCAATCTACAGATTCAGTGCAATCCCTAACAAACTATAATGCCATTTTTCACAAGACTGGAAAAAAAAATTTCAAAATTTGTATGGAAACACAAAAGACCTTGAATAGCCAAAGCAATCTTAAGAAAGAACAACAGAGCTGGAGGAATCAGGCTCCCTGACTTCAGACTACACTACAAAGCTACAGTAATCAAGAGAGTATGGTACTGGCACAAAAATAGAAAGGTAGATCAATGGAACAGGATAGAAAGCCCAGAGATAAACCCATGCACATATGGTTACCTTATCTTTGATAAAGGAGGCAAGAATATACAATGGAGAAAAGACAGCCTCTTCAATAAGTGGTGCTGGGAAAACTGGACAGCTACATGTAAAAAAATGAAATTAGAACACTCCATAACACCATACAAAAAAATAAATGCAAAATGTATTAAAGACCTAAATGTAAGGCCAGACACTATAAAAATCTTAAAGAAAAACATAGGCAGAACACTCTGTGACATAAATCACAGGAAGATCCTTTTAGACCCACCTCCTAGAGAAATAGAGATAAAAACAAAAATAAAAAAATGGTGCCTAATGAAACTTAAAAGCTTCTGCACAGCAAAGGATGCCATAAACAAGATGAAAAGACAACCCTCAGAATGCAGAAAATATTTGCTAATGAATCAACTGACAAAGAATTAATCTCCAGAATTTACAAGCAGCTCATGCAGCTCAATATCAAAAATACAGACAACCCAATCCAAAAATCGGCAGAAGACCTAGACATTTCTCCAAGGAAGATATACAGATTGCCAACAAACACATGAAAGGATGCTCAACATCACTAATCATTAGAGAAATGCAACTCAAAACTACAATGAAGTATCACTTCACGCCAGTCAGAATGGCCATCACCAAATAATCTACAAGCAATAAATGCTGGAGAGGGTGTGGAGAAAAGGGAACCCTCTTGCACTGTTGGTGGGAATGTAAATTGATACAGCCACTATGGAGAACACTATGGAGGTTCCTTAAAAAACTAAAAATAGAGCTACCATACGACCCAGCAATCCCACTACTGGGCATATACCCTGAGAAAACCATGATTCCAAAAGAGTCATGTACCACAATGTTCATTGCAGCTCTATTTACAATAGCCAGGGCATGGAACCATCCTAGGTGTCCATCGACAGATGAATGGATAAAGGAGATGTGGCACATATATACAATGGAATATTACTCAGCCATAAGAAGAAATGAAATTGAGTTATTTGTTGTGAAGTGGATGGACCTAGAGTCTGTCATAAAGTGTGAAGTTAAGTCAGAAAGATAAAAACAAATACCGTATGCTAACACATATATATGGAATCTAAAAAAAAAAAAAAAAAATGGTTCTGACGAACCTAGGGGCAGGACTGGAATAAAGATGCAGACGTAGAGAATCGACTTTAGGACACGGGGAGGGGGAATGGTAAGCTGGGACGAGGTGAGAGAGTGACATGGACTTATATATACTACCAAATGTAAAATGGATAGCTAGTGGGAAGCAGCCACATAGCACAGGGAGATCAGCTCGGTGCTTTTTGACCACCTAGAGGGGTGGGATAGGGAGTGTGGGAGGGAGACGCAAGAGGGGGGGGGATATGGGGATATATGTATTTGTAAAGCTGATTCACTTTGTTATAAAGTAGAAAGTAACACCATTGTAAAACAATTATACTCCAATAAAGATGTTTAAAAAAGTCAAATAACAAAAACCATTATCATCTTCACCCGTCCCTTAGTCGCAACAACTGATTATTGCCATTCAGGATACTCAGAGAATTTTCAGCATCAAAAATATTCTATACCTGAAGATATAATAATTATTTATTCACTCTCTTTAGACTCACTTGAGTGCGGCTTTGGTGCATGTGTGTGTTGGTGAGGAGTAGGTGTGTTCATGTATTTGGTTTGTTTCTACCGAAACTATGTTGAATAAGTGGTGAGAGTGGACAACCTTTTCTTGTTCCTTATCTTAGAGGAAATGGTTTCAGTTTTTCACCACTGAGAATGATGTTGGATGTGGGTTTCTCATATATGGCCTCTATTATGTTGAGGTAAGTTCTCTCTATGCCTATTTTCTGGGGGGTTTTTATTATAAATGGGTGTTGAATTTGGTTTGAGTTGTTTTTCCATAGATCTTCTCATTTAAGGATTCTGATATTTCAAAAGAAATATATTCAATACTGAAGATTATGCAGGGAAGCAATTGAGACAGCAGTTTGTATCCTTTATTATTTGATTACTTTTTAATACTCTGCTATTGCTAGCATGTAGTAATGGTGAGTCTGGGAGAAACTTAGTTCCCCTATGGAAATGGTTTATACTTCATATCAAATGTCCAGAAAATATTGAATAGTTTGCTTGTTATTTTTCTCAAGACGATAATAGAATGGTAAAACAAAACAAAAACAAAAAATACCTTGGCATTTCAGCTACAAAATTTCATTTAGAAAATGCAAACTCCTAACCAGGCTAATCCAATCTTGACATTATCTGAAGAATGAGTGTTTTAGATTGGACTGTTTAAGGAAAATGTTTCCACGGGGTCTATTTATTGTCCTTCATTGGCTTTCTGTCGTGCCAAGTCATTTTGATCTAACTATCCAGAACATGATTCTCTTCACTAAAGAAAATATATTTGTCATATCACATTCTACCTTTCATAACAATTCACTTGCTTACAATTAGCAAGACCAAGATGAAGACCTTAATGGGCACTGAAGCTACAATATAAACAATTTTGTTTTTAACAAATGTAGAAAGTAAACAATATTTAAACTATTATTTCAAATGTGGAGTTTCAGCATTATTTAAAACAGTTAATATATGTTTTGAAATTCCATTTTGAAAACAAATAAAATAACATGAATCTGCTATGATTTGTTACCATAGTCTGAAATATTGATCTTAGCTAGAAATATCAGTATTTCTATTTAGCCAGTTCAAAAGCTAATTTTTCAGTATGTTATTGTAATGGAAACTTATAGTCTACTGGTAATGAAAAATAACTTTAGAGTCATAGAGTTTGGGCTCAAATCTTGGCTCTACTACATATAATCTGTGTAATCTTAGGGTATTTAAACCATTTTTTTTGTTTACATCATTATTGGACTATAACTGCTTTACAATGGTGTGTTAGTTTCTGCTTTATAACAAAGTGAATCAGTTATACATAAACGTATGTTCCCAGATCTCTTCCCTCTTGCGTCTCCCTCCCTCCTATCCTCCCTATCACACCCCTCTAGGTGGTCACAAAGCACGGAGCTAATCTCCCTGTGCTATGCGCCCGCTTCCCACTAGTTATGTATTTTACGTTTGGTAGTGTATACATGTCAATGCCACTCTCTCATCCCGTCAAAGCTTACCCTTCCACCTCCCCATATCCCCAAGTCAATTCGCTGGTAGGTCTGTGTCTTTATTCCTGTCTTACCCTTAGGTTCTTCATGACATTTTTTTTTCTTAGATTCCATATATATGTGTTAGCATACGGTATTTATCTTTCTCTTTCTGACTTACTTCACTCTGTATGACAGACTCTAGGTCTATCTACCTCATTAAAAATAACTAAATTTCGTTTCTTTTTATGGCTGAGTAATATTCCATTGTATATATGTGCCACGTCTTCTTTATCCATTCATCCGATGATGGACACTTAGGTTGTTTCCATCTCCTGGCTATTGTAAACAGAGCTGCAATGAACATTTTGGTACATGACTCTTTTTGAATTTTGGTTTTCTCAGGGTATATGCCCAGTAGTGGGATTGCTGGGTCATATGGTAGTTCTATTTGTAGTTTTTTAAGCAACATCCATACTGTTCTCCATAGTGGCTGTAACCATTCACATTCCCACCAGCAGTGCAAGAGTGTTCCCTTTTCTCCACACCCTCTCTAGCATTTATTGTTTCTAGATTTTTTAATGATGGCCATTCTGACTGGTGTGAGATGATATCTCATTGTAGTTTTGATTTGCATTTCTCTAATGATTAATGATGTTGAGCATTCTTACATGTGTTTGTTGGCAATCTGTATATCTTCTTTGCAGAAATGTCTATTTAGGTCTTCTGCCCGTTTTTGGATTGGGTTCTTTGTTTTTTTGATACTGAGCTGCATGAGCTGCTTGTAAATTTTGGAGATTAATCCTTTGTCGGTGCTTCATTTGCAAATATTTTCTCCCATTCTGAGGGTTGTCTTTTAGTCTCATTTATGGTTTCCTTTGCTGTGCAAAAGCTTTGAAGTTTCATTAGGTCCCATTTGTTTATTGCTGTTTTTATTTTCATTTCTTTAGGAGGTGGGTCTAAAAGGATCTTGCTGTGATTTATGTCATATAGTGTTCTGCCCATGTTTTCCTCTAAGAGTTTGATAGTTTCTGGCCTTACATTTAGGTTTTTAATCTATTTTGAGTTTATTTTTGTGTATGGTGTTAGGGAGTGTTCTAACCTCATACTTTTACATGTACCTATCCAGTTTTCCCAGCACCACTTATTGAAGAGGCTGTCCTTTCTCCACTGTACATACCTGCCTCCTTTATCAAAGATAAGGTGACCATATGTGCATGGGTTTATCTCTGGGCTTTCTATCTTGTTCTATTGATCTATATTTCTGTTTTTGTGCCAGTACCATACTGTCTTGATTACTGTAGCTTTGTAGTATAGTCTGAAGTCAGGGAGCCTGATTCCTCCAGCTCTGTTTTTCATTCTCAAGTTTGCTTTGGCTATTCGGGGTCTTTGGTGTTTCCATACAAATTGTGAAATTTTTTGTTCTAGTTCTATGAGAAATGCCAGTGGTAGTTTGATAGGGATTGCATTGAATCTGTAGATTGCTTTGGGTAGTAGAGTCATTTTCAAACGTTGATTCTTCCAATCCAAGAGCATGGTATATCTCTCCATCTATTTGTATCATCTTTAATTTCTTTCATCAGTGTCTTATAATTTTCTGCATACACGTCTTTTGTCACCTTAGGTAGGTTTATTCCTAGATATTTTTTTTTGCAATGGTAAATGGGAGTGTTTTTTTAAATTTCACTTTCAGATTTTTCATCATTAGTGTATAGAAATGCCAGAGATTTCTGTGCATTAATTTTGTATCCTGTGACTTTACCAAATTCATCGATTAGCTCTAGTAGTTTACTGGTAGCATCTTTAGGATTCTCTATGTATAGTGTCGTGTCATCTGCAAACAGTGACAGCCTTACTTCTTCTTTTCTGATTTGGATTCCTTTTGTTTCCTTTTCTTCTCTGATTGCTGTTGCTAAAACTTCCAAAGCTATGTTGCATAAGAGTGGTGAGAGTGGGCAACCTTGTCTTGTTCCTGATCTTAGTGGTAATGCTTTCAGTTTTTCACCAGTAAGGACGGTGTTGGCTGTGGGTTTATCATATATGGCCTTTATTATGTTGAGGAAAGTTCCCTGTATGCCTACTTTCTGCAGGGTTTTTATCATAAATCGGTGTTGAATTTTGTCGAAAGCTTTCTTTGCATCTATTGAGATGATCATATGGTTTTTCTCCTTCAATTTGTTAATATGGTGTACCATGTTGATTGATTTTCGTATAATGAAGAATCCTTGCATTCCTGGAATAAACCCCACTTGATCATGGTGTATGATCCTTTTAATGTGCTGTTGGATTCTGTTTGCTAGTATTTTGTTGAGGAGTTTTACATCTATGTTCATCAGTGATATTGGCCTGTAGTTTTCTTTCTTTGTGATATCCTTGTCTGATTTTGGTATCAGGGTGATGGTGGCCTCATAGAATGAGTTTGGGAGTGTTCCTCCCTCTGCTATATTTTGGAAGATTTTGAGAAGGATAGGTGTTAGCTCTTCTCTAAATGTTTGTTAGAAATCTCCTGTGAATCCATCTAGCCCTGGGCTTTTGTTTGTGGAACATATTTAATCACAGTTTCAATTTCAGTGCTTGTGGTCTGTTCATATTTTCTATTTCTTCCTGATTCAGTCTTGGCAGGTTGTACATTTCTAAGAATTTGTCCATTTCTTCCAGGTTGTCCATTTTATTGGCATAGAGTTGCTTGTAGTAATCTCTCATGATCTTTTGTATTTCTACAGTGTCCGTTGTTACTTCTCCTTTTTCATTTCTAATTCTGTTGATTTGAGTCTTCTCCCTTCTTTTCTTGATGAGTCTGGCTAATGGTTTATCAATTTTGTTTATCTTCTCAAAGAACCAGCTTTTGGTTTTATTGATCTTTGCTATCATTTCCTTCTTTTCTTTTTCATTTATTTCTGATCTGATCTCTATGATTTCCTTCCTTCTGCTCACTTTGTGTTTTTTTTTTTTTTGTTCTTCTTTCTCTACTTTAGTTGTAAGGTTAGGTTGTTTATTCGAGATGTTTCCTGTTTCTTAAGGTAGGATTGTATTGCTATAAACTTCCCTCTTAGAACTCCTTTGGCTGCATCCCATAGGTTTTGGATCATCGTGTCTCCATTGTCGTTTGTTTCTAGATATTTTTTGATTTCCTCTTTGATTTCTTCACTGATCACTTCGTTATTAAGTAGTGTATTGTTTAGCCTCCATGTGTTTGTACTTTTTACAGATCTTTTCCTGTCATTGATATCTACTTTCATACTGTTGTGGTCGGAAAAGATACTTGATACAGTTTCAGTTTTGTTAAATTTACCAAGTCTTGATTTGTGACCCAAGATATGATCTATCATGGAGAATGTTCCATGAGCACTTGACAAGAATGTGTATTTTGTTGTTTTTGGATAGAATGTCCTATAAATATCAATTAAGTCCATCGTGTTTAATGTATCATTTAAAGCTTGTGTTTCCTTATTTATTTTCATTTTGGATGATCTGTCCATTGGTGAAAGTGAGATGTTAAAGTCCCCTACTATGAATGTGTTACTGTTGATTTCCCCTTTTATAGCTGTTAGTATTTGCCTTATGTATTGAGCTCCTACGTTGGGTGCATAAATATTTACAATTGTTATATCTTCTTCTTGGATCGATCCCTTGATCCTTATGTAGTGTCCTTCTTTGTCTCTTCTAATAGTCTTTATTTAAAGTCTATTTTGTCTGATATGAGAATTGCTACTCCAGCTTTCTGTTGGTTTCCATTTGCATGGAATATCTTTTTCCATCCCCTCATTTTCAGTCTTTATGTGTCCCTAGGTCTGAAGTGGGTCTCTTGTAGACAGCATATATATGGGTATTGTTTTTTTTTTTTTTAACATCTTTATTGGGGTATAATTGCTTTACAATGGTGTGTTAGTTTCTGCTTTATAACAAAGTGAATCAGTCATACATAAGCATATGTTCCCATATGTCTTCCCTCTTGCGTCTCCCTCCCTCCCACCCTCCCTATCCCACCCCTCCAGGCTGTCACAAAGCACCGAGCCAATATCCCTGTGCCATGTGGCTGCTTCCCACTAGCTATCTACCTTACTACGTTTGTTAGTGTGTATATGCCCATGACTCTCTCTCGCCCTGTCACAGCTCACCCTTCCCCCTCCCCATAACCTCAAGTCCGTTCTCTAGGAGGTCTGCGTCTTTATTCCTGCTTTACCCCTAGGTTCTTCATGACATATTTTTTCTTAAATTCCATATATATGTGTTAGCATACGGTATTTGTCTTTTTCTTTCTGACTTACTTCACTCTGTATGACAGACTCTAGGTCTATCCACCTCATTACAAATAGCTCAATTTCATTTCTTTTTATGGCTGAGTAATATTCCATTGTATATATGTGCCACATCTTCTTTATCCATTCATCCGATGATGGGCACTTAGGTTGTTTCCATCTCCGGGCTATTGTAAATAGAGCTGCAATGAACATTTTGGTACATGACTCTCTTTGAATTTTGGTTTTCTCAGGGTATATGCCCAGTAGTGGGATTGCTGGGTCATATGGTAGTTCTATTTGTAGTTTTTTAAGGAACCTCCATACTGTTCTCCATAGTGGCTGAACCAATTCACATTCCCACCAGCAGTGCAAGAGTGTTCCCTTTTCTCCACACCCTCTCCAGCATTTATTGTTTCTAGATTTTTTGATGATGGCCATTCTGACTGGTGTGAGATGATATCTCATTGTAGTTTTGATTTGCATTTCTCTAATGATTAATGATGTTGAGCATTCTTTCATGTGTTTGTTGGCAGTCTGTATATCTTCTTTGGAAAAATGTCTATTTAGGTCTTCTGCCCATTTTTGGATTGGGTTGTTTGTTTTCTTGTTATTGAGCTGCATGAGCTGCTTGTAAATTTTGGAGATTAATCCTTTGTCGGTTGCTTCATTTGCAAATATTTTCTCCCATTCTGAGGGTTGTCTTTTGGTCTTGTTTATGGTTTCCTTTGCTGTGCAAAAGCTTTGAAGTTTCATTAGGTCCCATTTGTTTATTTTTGGTTTTATTTCCCTTACTCTAGGAGGTGGGTCAGAAAGGATCTTGCTGTGATTTATGTCATAGAGTGTTCTGCCTATGTTTTCCTCTAAGAGTTTGATAGTTTCTGGCCTTACATTTAGGTCTTTAATCCATTTTGAGCTTATTTTTGTATATGGTGTTAGGGAGTGATCTAATCTCATACTTTTACATGTACCTGTCCAGTTTTCCCAGCACCACTTATTGAAGAGGCTGTCCTTTCTCCACTGTACATACCTGCCACCTTTATCAAAGATAAGGTGTCCATATGTGCCTGGGTTTATCTCTGGGCTTTCTATCTTGTTCCATTGATCTATCTTTCTGTTTTTGTGCCAGTACCATACTGTCTTGATAACTGTAGCTTTGTAGTATAGTCTGAAGTCAGGGAGCCTGATTCCTCCAGTTCCTTCTTTCGTTCTCAAGATTGCTTTGGCTATTCGGGGTCTTTTGTGTTTCCATACAAATTGCAAAATTTTTTGTTTTAGTTCTGTGAAAAATGCCAGTGGTAGTTTGATAGGGATTGCATTGAATCTATAGATTGCTTTGGGTAGTAGAGTGATTTTCACAATGTTGATTCTTCCAATCCAAGAACATGGTATATCTCTCCATCTATTTGTATCATCTTTAATTTCTTTCATCAGTGTCTTATAATTTTCTGCATACAGGTCTTTTGTCTCCTTAGGTAGGTTTATTCCTAGATATTTTATTCTTTTTGCTGCAATGGTAAATGGGAGTGTTTTCTTGATTTCACTTTCAGATTTTTCATCATTAGTATATAGGAATGCCAGAGATTTCTGTGCATTAATTTTGTATCCTGTGACTTTACCAAATTCATTGATTAGCTCTAGTAGTTTTCTGGTAGCATCTTTAGGGTTCTCTATATATAGGATCATGTCATCTGCAAACAGTGACAGCTTTACTTCTTCTTTTCCGATTTGGATTCCTTTTATTTCCTTTTCTTCTCTGATTGCTGTGGCTAAAACTTCCAAAACTATGTTGCATAAGAGTGGTGAGAGTGGGCAACCTTTTCCTGTTCCTGATCTTAGTGGAAATGCTTTCAGTTTTTCACCATTGAGGATGATGTTTGCTGTGGGCTTGTCATATATGGCCTTTATTATGTTGAGGAAAGTTCCCTCTATGCCTACTTTCTGCAGGGTTTTTATCATAAATGGGTGTTGAATTTTGTCAAAAGCTTTCTCTGCATCTATTGAGATGATCATATGGTTTTTCTCCTTCAATTTGTTAATATGGTTTATCACATTGATATATTTTCGTATATTGAAGAATCCTTGCATTCCTGGAATAAACCCCACTTGATCATGGTGTATGATCCTTTTAATGTGCTGTTGGATTCTGTTTGCTAGTATTTTGTTGAGGATTTTTGCATCTATGTTCATCAGTGATATTGGCCTGTCATTTTCTTTCTTTGTGACATCTTTGTCTGGTTTTGGTATCAAGGTGATGGTGGCCTCGTAGAATGAGTTTGGGAGTGTTCCTCCCTCTGCTATATTTTGGAAGAGTTTGAGAAGGATAGGTGTTAGCTCTTCTCTAAATGTTGATAGAATTCGCCTGTGAAGCCATCTGGTCCTGGGCTTTTCTTTGTTGGAAGATTTTTAATCACAGTTTCAATTTCAGTGCTTGTGATTGGTCTGTTCATATTTTCTATTTCTTCCTGATTCAGTCTTGGCAGGTTGTACATTTCTAAGAATTTGTCCATTTCTTCCAGATTGTCCATTTTATTGGCATAGAGTTGCTTGTAGTAATCTCTCATGATCTCTTTTATTTCTGCAGTGTCAGTTGTTACCTCTCCTTTTTCATTTCTAATTCTATTGATTTGAGTCTTCTCCCTTTTTTTCTTGATGAGTCTGGCTAGTGGTTTATCTATTTTGTTTATCTTCTCAAAGAACTAGCTTTTAGTTTTATTGATCTTTGCTATTGTTTCCTTCATTTCTTTTTCATTTATTTCTGATCTGATTTTTATGATTTCTTTCCTTCTGCTAGCTTTGGGGTTTTTTTGTTCTTCTTTCTCTAATTGCTTGAGGTGCAAGGTTAGGTTGTTTATTCGAGATGTTTCCTGCTTCTTAAGGTGGGCTTGTATTGCTATAAACTTCCCCCTTAGAACTGCTTTTGCTGCATCCCACAGGTTTTGGGTCGTTGTGTCTCCATTGTCATTTGTTTCTAGGTATTTTTTGATTTCCTCTTTGATTTCTTCAGTGATCACTTCATTATTAAGTAGTGTATTGTTTAGCCTCCATGTGTTTGTATTTTTTACAGATCTTTTCCTGTAATTGATATCTAGTCTCATGGCGTTGTGTTCAGAAAAGATACTTGATACAATTTCAATTTTCTTAAATTTACCAAGGCTTGATTTGTGACCTAAGATATGATCTATCATGGAGAATGTTCCATGAGCACTTGACAAGAATGTGTATTTTGTTGTTTTTGGATGGAGTGTCCTATAAATATCAATTAAGTCCATCTTGTTTAATGTATCATTTAAAGCTTGTGTTTCCTTATTTATTTTCATTTTGGATGATCTGTCCATTGGTGAAAGTGAGGTGTTAAAGTCCCCTACTATGAATGTGTTACTGTTGATTTCCCCTTTTATAGCTGTTAGTATTTGCCTTATGTATTGAGCTCCTACGTTGGGTGCATAAATATTTACAATTGTTATATCTTCTTCTTGGATCGATCCCTTGATCCTTATGTAGTGTCCTTCTTTGTCTCTTCTAATAGTCTTTATTTAAAGTCTATTTTGTCTGATATGAGAATTGCTACTCCAGCTTTCTGTTGGTTTCCATTTGCATGGAATATCTTTTTCCATCCCCTCATTTTCAGTCTTTATGTGTCCCTAGGTCTGAAGTGGGTCTCTTGTAGACAGCATATATATGGGTATTGGTTTTTGTATCCACTCAGCCAGTCTGTTTCTTTTGGTGGGAGCATTTAATCCATTTACATTTAAGGTAATTATCGATATTTATGTTCCTATTCCCATTTTCTTAATTGCTTTGGGTTTGTTATTGTAGTTATTTTCCTTCTCTTGTGTTTCTTGCCTAGAGGAGTTCCTTTAGCATTTGTTGTAAAGCTGGTTTGGTGGTGCTGAACTCTCTCAGCTTTTGCTTGTCTGTAAAGGTTTTAATTTCTCCATCAAATCTGAATGAGATCCTTGCTGGGTAGAGTAATCTTGGTTGTAGGTTTTTGTCCTTCATCAGTTTAAATATGTCCTGTCAGTCCCTTCTGGCTTGCAGAGTTTCTGCTGAAAGATCAGCTATTAACCTTATGGGGATTCCCTTGTGTGTTATTTGTTGTTTTTCCTTTGCTGCTTCTAATATGTTTTCTTTCTATTTAATTTTCGACAGTTTGATTAGTATGTGTCTTGGCGTGTTTCTCCTTGGATTTATACTGTATGGGACTCTCTGTGCTTCCTGGACTTGATTAACTATTTCCTTTCCCATATTAGGGAAGTTTTCAACTATAATCTCTTCAAATATTTTCTCAGTCCCTTTCTTTTCCTCTTCTTCTTCTGGAACCCCTATAATTCGAATGTTGGTGCATTTAATGTTGTCCCATAGGTCTCTGAGACTGTCCTCAGTTCTTTTCATTCTTTTTTCTTTATTCTGCTCTGCAGTAGTTATTTCCCCTATTTACCTTCCTGATCACTTATCCGTTCTTCTGCCTCAGTTATTCTGCTATTGATCCCTTCTAGAGTATTTGTAATTTCATTTATTATGTTGTTCATCATTGCTTGTTTCATCTTTAGTTCCTCTAGGTCCTTGTTAAATGTTTCTTGCATTTTCTGTATTCTATTTCCAAGATTTTGTATCATCTTTACTATCATTATTTTGAATTCTTTTTCAGGTAGACTGCCTATTTCCTCTTCATTTGTTAGGTCTGGTGTGTTTTTATCTTGCTCCTTCTTCTGCTGTGTGTTTTTCTGTCTTCTCATTTTGCTTATCTTACTGTGTTTGGAGTCTCCTTTTTGCAGGCTGCTGGTTCTTAGTTCCCTTTGGTTTTGGTGTCTGTCCCCAGTTGCTAAAGTTGGTTCAGTGGGTTGTGTAGGCTTCCTGGTGGAGGGGACTAGTGCCTTTGTTCTGGTGGATGAGCCTGGATCTTGTCTTTCTGGTGGGCAAGTCCACGTATGGTGGTGTGTTTTGGGGTGTCTGTGGACTTATTATGATTTTAGGCAGCCTCTCTGCTAATGGGTGGGGTTGTGTTCCTGTCTTGCTAGTTATTTGGCATAGGGTGTGCAGCACTGTAGCTTGCTGGTCGTTGAGGGAAGCTGGGTGTTGGTGTTGAGATGGAGATTTCTGGGAGATTTTCGCCGTTTGATACTACGTGGAGCTGCGAGGTCTCTAGTGGACCAGTGTCCTGAAGTTGGCTCTCCCACCTCAGAGGCACAGCACAGACTCCTGGCTGCAGCACCAAGAGCCTTTCATCTACATGGCTCAGAATAAAAGGGAGAAAAAGTAGAAAGAAAGTGGATAAAATAAAATAAAGTTATTGAAATAAAAAGTAATTTTTAAGAAAAAAAATTTTTTTAAAAAGGGAAAAAAAAAGAAAAAAACAAACGGACGGACAGAACCCTAGGACAAATAGTGAAAGCAAAGCTATACAGACAAAATCTCCCAGAGAAGCATACACATACACACAAAAAGAGGAAAAGGGGAAAAAATAATAAATCTTGCTCTCAAAGTCCACTTCCTCAATTTGGGATGATTCGTTGTCTATTCAGGTATTCCACAGATGCAGGGTAGTTCAAGTTGATTGTGGAGATTTAATCCGCTGCTCCTGAGGCTGCTGGGAGAGATTTCCCTTTCTCTTCTTTGTTCGCACAGCTCCCGGGGCTCAGCTTTGGATTTGGCCCCGCCTCTGCGTGTAGGTCACCAGAGGGCGTCTGTTCTTCGCTCAGACAGGAGGGGGTTAAAGGAGCACCTGACTCAGGGGCTTTGGCTCACTCAGGCTGGGGGGGGGAGGGAGGGGCACGGAGTGCGGGGCGAGCCTTGGCGGCAGAAGACTGCACCAGCCTGAGGCGTGCCGTGTGTTTTCCCGGGGAAGTTGTCCCTGGATCCCGGGACCCTGGCAGTGGTGGGCTGCACAGGCTCCCCGGAAGGGGGGTGTGGATAGTGACCTGTGCTCACACACAGGCTTCTTGGTGGTGGCAGCAGCAGCCTTAGCGTCTCATGCCCGTCTCTGGGGTCCGCGCTGTTAGCTGCTGCTCGCGCCCATCTCTGGGGCTCCTTTAAGCAGCGTTCTTAATCCCCTCTCCTCGCGCACCAGGAAACAAAGAGGGAAGAAAAAGTGTCTTGCCTCTTTGGCAGCTCCAGACTTTTCCCCGGACTCCTTCCCGGCTAGCCGTGGCGCACTAACCACCTGCAGGCTGTGTTCACGCCGCCAACCCCAGTCCTCTCCCTGTACTCCAACCGAAGCCTGAGCCTCAGCTCCTAGCCCCCGCCCACCCCGGCGGGTGAGCAGACAAGCCTCTCGGGCTGGTGAGTGCCGGTCGGCACCATCCTCTGTGCGGGAATCTCTCCGCTTTGCTCTCCGCACCCCTGTTGCTGTGCTCTCCTCCGTGGCGCCGAAGCTCCCTACCTCCGCTACCCGCAGTGTCCGCCCGCAAAGGGGCTTCCTAGTGTGTGGAAACCTTTCCTCCTTCAGAGCTCCCTCCCACTGGTGCAGGTCCCATCCCTTTTCTCTTGTCTCTGTTTATTCTGTTTTCTTTTGCGCTGCCCAGGTACGTGGGGGGTTTCTTGCCTTTTGGGAGGTCTGAGGTCTTCTGCCAGCGTTAAGTAGGTGTTCTGTTAAGAGTTGTTCCACGTGTAGATGTATTTCTGATGTCTCATGAAGAAATTTAGTCATCATAGTCCAGGCCTCCTTCAACCACTCCTTCTGACCAAGAAGTGAAAAGTGATGCTCGGCCTGGGTATGACGTGGGGATTTTCTCGGGAAGGGCTGAGAGGATTCAGTGCTGTCTCCTCCTCGTTCGGGAGGGCTGATGATTCTATTTAAACCATTTGATTCTTGGTTTCTTCCATTGTAAAAAAAAAAAAAAAAAAATGCGTCCTAATTTACAAGGATTTCTTCTATGACTTCAATTTTGGAGCTTTGTAACATTTATTTTCTGGTTTCCTAACTGTAATTTAGAAGTGTAATTTTTTTGCATACTCTAGGATAAATTCACTTTGAGACTTTTTATCCATGTTGCAGAAGGAAGATGTAAGATGAACTTATCTTTGTAAGTGAACTGCTTTTAACTATGACTTCTTGAGAGTCCATTGTCTCTGCCCCGCTCAAATCCCTATAGTCAGTGCACCCATCCCCCAGGTGCTGTGGGTACTTGCTGCTAATTTCTCATTGTACTTCCTCCCTCCATAAGACACAGTCAAGGACTGACTGACTTGGGGATGCAAATATCAGTCCCCTTGCCTCAAGGTGGAACCAACTCTGACTTCATTAATGCTCCAAACCTGTCCACGGGATTTAGGCTGCAGGTAGAGTCCAGCTAAGAATAGATCTTTATTTAACTCATTCATTCAACTCATTCCGCATCCCTCAGTCTTTTTCTACTGAGAGTACTCCCTCAATAAATCCATTTACTCAAATCACTGTCTCAGGCTCTGCTTCTCAGGATCCTAATTTAAAACATGCATCATTGAAATTGATGAACAAATGATGTGTGTAAGCAGTGGAAACGGTAGCCAGATTTGATTTTGAATTCCACTCTTTCAACTTGGTGAGTGTATAACCTTGGGTTGATACTTTAATCTTTTTTAGTCTCAGTTTATTTCTCTTAAAGGAGGTAAAACCTTTTCTAATGGGATGTTGCAAAGACAGAAAGACATAATATATATGTATACATATATACACAAACACACATGGAGCACCCAGCACTGATTTTAGCAATATAAGAGCTGACTATGGGAGCATCTCTTATTTAGGATTTGTTTCTAAAAAGAGACTAAGCAATGTGGAGTGTTAAGAGTTAAGGCACTGGAAAAATAGATATTTTGGTATCATGTAAAGCCAATGGATATAAAGCATACAGCCTTGAAAATGAGATTGAGAAACAGTGGGTCAAGCAGCAACTGGGGATGTTTGAAGAAAAGACCAAAGAAGGGGCTTTTGCTCTCTACTGACATCTACTTGTACAGGGAGGCATCTTACAGGACCCTGGGCTCTCTTCAAAGATTCAGGGACATTAGCAAAACTAAGTCCCCTGATGGTATGAGGTAGAAAAAGTAATTGCCTTGAGGCAAACTCAATCAGTATTGAGGGAGGAAAGAATGACCTAACCAACTATGAGGTTAGTATGAAATGAAAGAATGTGAAGAATTATACAAACAGCAAATAGAGGTGCAGGCATTTTAGAAGATATCAAAGGCAGCATTGGTAGTGAAATACTGTTGAAAATGAAAGAAAGGAAAAACTCTTAGGGACTTCCCTGGTGGGGCAGTTGTTAAGAATCTGCCTGCCAATGCAGGGGACACGGGTTCAATCCCTGGTCGGGGAAGATCCCACATGCCGTGGAGCAACTAAGCCCTTGTGGCCACAACTACTGAGCCTGCGCTCTAGAGCCCACGTGCCACAACTACTGAAGCCCGCACACCTAGAGCCCGTGCTCCGCAACAAAGAAAAGCCACTGCAGTGAGAAGCCCGCATACCACAACAAAGAGTAGCCCCCTCTCGCCGCAACTAGAGAAAGCCTGCGCGCAGCAACGAAAACCCAATTCAGCCCCAAAATAAATAAATTAATTAATTAATAAAATTCTAACACAAACCATTTGATTAAAAAAAAGAAAGAAAGAAAGAAAACCTCTTAGTAACCAGTGCTTGGCCATGCCAGTCTCCTAGGGCAAGGGGCATGCTCAAGTCAGTAGTTTCTCTAAAGAACCACAGAAGAATGCATGGCTAATTGGAAATGTCAACAGTTTTTAAAATTATTTAATTTCATTTTGTTTTATATGAGAAGTTCTAAAAGCCACAGTAACTTCCCCTCGTGGCCATGATTTTAATTTTTAAAATTTTTCTCTGATAACCCTAATAGATAACATTAATGAAAGTTGAGAGCAAACTCTCTGCCTCTACACTCCTCTCCGCCTTTTGTGGATTACGTGTCTGTGTTGTGAGAAGCATAGTAAGCACAGTTGCAAAATATAATAAATTTTATTATGTAACCTGTGTACTGTGCTAAGAGATTTGTGTTTATTATTTTAGCAAATGCTTACAAAAAACATATATATTAGTTTAGATTTTTCTCTAGTATTACAGATGAAGAAACTTTGACTCAGAAAGTTTTGTGTAATTTTCCCAATAAGATAAAATTAACAGCTGACCATGTTTCACATCTTAATTAATGTAACTCCAAATTCTGGCCAATGGCACACCAAATAGGTGGTTTGAGGATCTTTTCAACAACTCCATAGTATATCCCTGTGCAAAGTCAGGTGAATTGAGGTTTTCTTAATCATTCTACCTAAAATATAAATAAAAGCAATCTCATAAATTTTGCTATTTTTATGGATCTCTACCATACACTCTAATTAAAATATTAGCCTCCCTTCTAATTGCATGGGTTATCACCTCTAAGCTCTACCCATTCAAAAATATGAAAGCTGCCATTCAACTATGTTTTTAGACCAACATAATTGGGGTAAACAAAGAGAATTCTACCCCTATAAATTTGAAAATTTATAATTATTGTCCTTCACTGACTCACTTTAATTATTTAGGAATGATATTTCTTAAGAAGTAAGTCTATTCTGGATTTGACATAGTCACAGTGTCTTCTGGGCTGATCTCTGGATTTTCCTATTTTATATAAGAATGTCAATTTCAGTGTTCCTAAGTGTCATGTATTTAAATTCTCAGTCTTTAAAAAAGGACTAGTGAATTTCCAAACTAGGTCAATTTTGGAACCAGTTTGAAATAATTGGTAAAAAACTTAAAGTTACAAACCAAATCAGAAAATTGTTACATTCTCTTCCACCCTAGGGGGTGGTAGTGCAGCTTATGAGTATTTGAAGATCTGGGGTCTGCGGTATCAGCTGCGTAAAGGGGCCAGCAGGTATAAATGAGTGAACTGGGCTATGTGTAGAAACAAAAAAATTGTAGAGTCCTAAGCCTATCTAAGGGAGACAGAAATTGTTACTCAACATCATCTGATTATTGCTCTGAAAAATCAGGAATAGCACTGCCAGATTTAGTTTATCAAGAGAAACCAGAAATTCAGATATTTTTCCTAATTTTCGATTTGTAAACATTTCTAACTAATTTTTAAGAGTTTAAAATACAGTGTGAACCAAACAAAACACTTCTTTCTGCCAAATTTGCCCTAAATGCTACGAGTTTTCAACTTATTTTATTAAACGAGTATTTTCAGTAGTGGGCTCTAGGATGGTGCTAATTATCTGTTGCTCTTGGCTCTCACCTCAATCTGATGTGTACCTATGATATATGTAGGACAGGGCCATGGAAATTTTTCCTACCAAAGGTCACTAATTCATCATCTCTCCTATTAAGAAAAAACAAGAAACCTAATTAACTACCTGATAGGTTTTTAAAGACTGAGTATTATAATATGGACCACAAAATCATTTAATTTATGGGATAAAATGCATTTTAGTTCCCTGTAATCACCTATGAAAGATAGGGAAGAGGACAGTTGGAAAGTCATCAGGATAAAAGAGGTGGAAAAAGGAAGGGGTTGAGGAGAAAATGGTGAGAGTAGGAAAGAATGAAAGGGTTAGCTGATCATAGAGTGAGGGTAGAATGTCCTAAGAGTATTAGAAGAAAACTTTTTTTGTTCCATGGTGCATCAGAGAAAATTTCTGTAGTCTGGGTAATGGTTAAGAGAATAAAGCTCTAGAGCTCAATTCCTGACTCTAACAGTTACTTGCCCTGTGACCACAGGCAAGTTATCTAACCTCTCTAAACCTCAGTTCCCTTATCTGTAAAACTGGCATACTAATAATATCTACATTGAATGATTTTTAAGAAATAATTAACTAATTATTTGTAAAGTACCTAGAATAATGCCTGACATATTATGAGGAATCAATACATATTAGTATTATATTGTTTTAAAATTAAGATGTAGTACCAGTAGTTGTTGTTTTTTTTTTTTTTTTTTTTTTTTTTTTAACCTGGGTGCTTACCGTGCTTCAAATATGATTTCAGGTTTTTCCAAATTTTATTTTTTAAATACAGCTCCCTCCCCTCCCCCATGACTCTGAAGATTTCTGAAGTTGGCAAAGGAGTAATACGTGTGCATGTGTGTGTGTTTAAATTTCTTCGAAAATAAGATCTATCCTAAATCAGATTTTCAGTAGTTTGCGTCTGCTCCGGGCATTGTTCTTTTCTGCAGAATTACTTTAGGTATTGAATTCATAACACAGGAGCCAAAGAATTGTAAGATCAGGTCTGTGTTTTATCATGTTCACTTTTTTCCCCACCATCTCCTATGTGGTGTGGTTTTTGCACAAGGGTTGAATTTAGAATTAGTTTAGTGGTTAATTACAAGTCAGCCTGGGTAGACCATTTTATTTCTGATGTTTACTGATTCTGGTAAAGTGAAGATCACTGTTGGATGGCAACAGAGATTGAGTCTCTAAGTGACATTTATCACAGTAGTAAGAAGCATTGTCATGAATTGTTGAACAGAATAACATGACTGAATTTTATCCACTTGATGAATTAATTAAATTCCTTGATTAATTAATTTCTTTTTAGAGAATCTATGTAAGCTCACTAGAAAAACACGGCCCTTAATTAATTCCTGATGAAATAATTTAATTTCCCAGTGCCATTATGTCTTCATTTGGAAACACTCATTTTTATCACTATCATTTTTTTTAATTAAAAACATTTTTAAAGACTTTTTTTAGAGCAGTTTTAAGTTCACAGAAAAGTTGAGTGGAAGTTTCCAGAGATTTCCTATATACCCTCTGCCCACAAATGGCATAACCTCCCTCATTATCAACATCCCCCACCAGAGTGGTAAATTTGTTACAATTTATGAATCTACATTGACACATCATAATCACCCAAAGTTCATAGTTTACATTACTATTTACTCTTGGTGTTGTACATTCTGTAGGTTTAGACAAATGTATAGTGACATATCCATCATTATGGTATCATATGGAGTGTTTCTACTGCTGTGAAAATCCTCTGTGCTCTGCCTATTTATCCCTCTCCCCTGGCCCAACCCTGGCAATCACTGATTTTTTTAATGTGTTCATAGTTTTACCTTTTCCAGAAGGTCATTTAGTTGGAATCATGCAGCATGTAGCCTTTCAGATTGGCTTCTTTCACTTAACATTATGCATTTGTTTCCTCCATGTCTTTTCAAGACTTGATAATTCATTTCTTTTTAGCAGTGAGTAATATTCCGTTGTCTAGATGAACCAGTTTGTTTATCCACTCACCTACTGAAGGGCATCTTGTTTGCTTCCAAGTTTACCCAATTATGAATAAAGCTGCTATAAACATCCATGTGCAGGTTTTTGTGTGGACATATGTTTTCAACTCCTTTGGGTAAATCCCAAGCAGCATAATTGCAAGATTGGTAAGAGTATGTTTAGTTTTGTAAGAAATTGCCAAGCTGCCTTCCAAAGTTTTTTTCATTTTTTAGTATGTGACTTCAGAATATCATTTTATTTTTCTAAATAATTTTGAAGTTAATTTGAAATGGTGAAATAAGTGATGCCTCCCTTCTTTCCTTCCATATTTTTTTTCTCACTATAATGCTAAAAGAATTCACTTCCATCACCCACTCAAATTAAAGACTAGGCCAATGCTTTGTATTTCATAATTGAATTACCCCTTTTACATCATTTTCTACATTATGAACTGATTTCTGGCTTTTTGTTTCAGTCCTTGCCTTATGATTTTATTAGACTCACAACTCTGGTCCAGCTTCTAAAATTATCATCTTGAGTTAGAAATATGTGTCATAACAGTCTATCCAAAGCATTGAAAAAGCAGAAATTCAGTGACATGAGAACTTAAAGAAAAAGAAAATTTGCAAAGACTGACAATGGTTGGATTGGTTCTTGGCAGTGCTAGAAATAAAAATTTTTGTTATTATTATCATTTTCACCCATTTCCATTCCTGGAGGTGTAGAGTAATTTTGGAGGTAATTTTAATTTCGTGTACTTTGCACTTACAGTTTGTCAATTTAAACCAGTTACAGATCTAAGTAAATTGAAAACAAGGCTTATTTAATTCATCAATGACAGAAATTTACAGGAAAAGAACTTTACTGCTGCCTATTTTATACATATGTCAACTTTCAAATACATCTTTCATTCTTTCTCAGAATTCACATACACACACACACACACACACACACACACACATCCTTGTTATCTGTGGATTTTGTTTTTATGAATTCACCTACTTAGCAAAAGTTATTTGTAAGCCCCAAATCAATACTCATGATGCATTTGTGATCATTCGTGGACATCCATCTGCACAGGGTGGAGAAAAACTTGGGTTGGCCCCATGCACACATTCCCAGCTGAGGTCAAACAAGGCATCACTCCGCTTTCTTCTTTTGGTTCTCATGTTGTAAATGTGTGCACGTCACAGACTACTTAGTGGCGTGATTTTCACATTTTTGTGCTCTTTTTGGTGACTTTGTTTTTTAAAATGGGTTCCAAATATAGTGCTGAAATGCTGTCTAGTGTTCCAAGTATAAAAAAAGCTGTGATGTGCCTTATGAAGGAAATATGTGTATTAGATAAGCTTCATTCAGGTATGAGTTATAGTGCTGTTGACCATGAGTTTAATGTTAAAGAACCAATAATATATATGAAATAAGATGTCTTTAAATAGAAACATGCACAAAGCAAGGTTATGCATTGACAGTTGAGGAAGATATGACCAGAGGCTCTCTGGAGCCTAATCCTATATTTCCCTAGGAGTAATAATTCTGTATTCACTAATTCAGTGTTTATTGTGACTTTATAGGACGTGACTACCACAAATAATAAGAACTGACTGTACGTAACTTATTGAGGTTTAAATACCTATCTGTATATCTTAACTGTATGGTTACTCCATATTTACCTATTCGTGTACATAAACACACACACACTCATATACACATGTATGCATTTTTCACAAGCTCCTTTTCATGCTACCAAAATTTAAGGACCACTGGTTTATTGGGATATGGAGTTTAAGGAAGTAAGACTAAGCAGTTTAGATTCAATTAGATAATACAAGTTGTCTAGCATTGTTTATGCTTTTCTTGTGAAATAGCAATTCTGGCAGTTGAATCACTTTATTATTTTAGTAATAAATCCTTTTCTGGGAGTTAAACAGCCTCCAAACCCTTTCCATAATGTACTTGAGATTCCTCATTCCTAGTTATTTTTGTCATCTTCTTTGCCAGCTTACTTCCAATCGGTTTTCCTCAGCGGGACTTTATTTGTTAACAGTAGCGGTTCACATTATGTCTTAAGCTGGGAAGTGATAATATCAGCAGGTAAAATGAAGAGTACCATGCCACAGCATGCCACCTCTAGGGCTTTTTGGCTTCCTAGAAAATAGTTAGCAATGCAGTGTGTCACTCCTAGAGACTATTTACCTTCCTTGTAAATACAGCTCTTCAATCTACCTGTACCTCACTACAGGACCATCTTTTTAAATTTTTTATTATTTTTTTAAATTAATTTTTATTGGAGTATAGTTGCTTTACAATGTTGTGTTAGTTTCTTGCCTTACAGCAAACTGAATCAGGTATACACATACATATATCCACTCTTTTTTAGATTTCCTTCCCATTTAGGTCACCACAGAGCACTGAGTAGAGTTCCTTGTGCTATACAGTAGGTTCTCTTAGTTATCTATTTTATATGTAGTAGTGTGTATATGTCGGTTCCAATCTCCCAATTCATCCCACCTCCCTCCCCCCTTGGTAACCATAACTAAAGGACCATCTTTCATTCACCAAGTTTAAGAGGTTGCTTTCTCCACCACTTGTTTTTATTATTTTCCATTTCCTAATTAGACCAGAGTAGAACACATAGGCAGATATCCATTCAGTTATTCATTCATTCAATAGTTAGTGACTGCCAACTATGTGTCAGACACTGTGTGAAACAGTAGAATACATGACAGTGTTCTCAAAGGGCTTTCAGTTTAGAGTGGGAGAAAGAGAAATTAGCAAGAAAACAAATTTGATTGTTTCATGGAGTGATAGGAGTATGAGGGGAATAAAGAAAGGGAATGGAATAGGAAGTAGCCAGGATTGAGGTAGGAGAAAGGATGATTCTTTAATTATGTTGGCCAGGGAAGAGAGAGAGAGAGACCTCCTGAAAGAAGATTTGGACCTAGCTCTACACTTGAAGTAATACTGAAAAGGCTAGTCAGCACATAAAACATTTACACTACTGTGCTCTAACAATAACACTGGTTACACTAATTATGCATGGTAACTGGTAACAGCAAAAATTAACCTACCTAAATACTCTCACAGACTACTAAAGGAAATAATGTATTATTTTTTTAAATATAATTTACAATAGAAGGGGAGATATGCCATAAGAGGAGACAAAGTCTTTGAGGAAAGTGATATTACTTTCCACTATTGTTATTCATTCATTCATGTAAGCATTCATTGTCAGAAAAGTTCCCAGAAAAGGTAGTATTAATTAAACAGTGATTGAATGAATGGTTGGAAAATGTCTCTCTAGACAGAAGAATTAGCAGAGTTTGGAAATAGAACTCATACCTAGATTGTAAAAAGACATGACTGTCAGGCTAATCAGTCTGGCTTTTATTACTATTTTACAGATGTTTTAAGAGAGGAAGTGACATGATTAGCATTGTGCATTAAGGCATTTTTACATTGATATTGAAAGGATTGTTGCAGGAGGCAGGAAACTGGAGGAAGACCACCAAGTGAGCATTGCAAAAGTTTTGAGAAGACTGAACGTCACAGAAGGAAAGAGAATGGAAAGAGTGCGATGGAAGTGGTAACATTTGGAGACAGAAGAAAAAGACTACTGACTTTAAGAGGGCTGAGTGAATTTGCTAACGTGCTACATGAAGTGTTGAAGCAGAAAAATGATGGGAGATTTGGAGAATGCTTGGTTTTGAGGCTCTGAGACTAAGAAGATGATAATGCAGTCCTTAGAATGAATTGAGAAGAATTCCCTTTGCATCTGTCTTCAGGTAGAGATTGAAGAGAATTTACCTAATTTCTCCTCTAAATGTTAGCTAGAATTAATCAGAAATCCAAAATGAATCCAACATTCAAAAATTCATTAGTTAAAAAGCTAATGCAATGTATCACATCAGCAGGCAAAAAATGAAAAATCATATGGTCATATTTATAGGTGCAGAAAAACATTTGCCAAAACTCAACTTGATAAAGAACATTTCAACTACAAAAACAGTACAAAGAAAAAACTTCAGCTCACATTATACTTAATGATGAGAAACAGTGGGCTGTGGCCCTAAGACTGAGGCCAAGACAAGGATTTCTCCTCTCACCATATGCATTCAACATCATACTGGGTGTCCTAACTAATGCAATAAGACAATGGAATAAGACAAGACAAGAAATAAAGTTTATACAAATTGAGTTACATGAAATAAAACTGTTCACAGATGACATGATTATCTATGTAGAAAATACAAAGAATTTATTAAAAAAAACCTCTGGAATAATAAGTGGGTTTAGCGTGGTTATAGGATACAAAATGTAAAAAAGACAATTGCTTTCCTATGTACCAGTAATGAAGAGTTAGAATTTGATAATAAAGACACAGTACCATTTACATTGGCACTAAAAAGTTAAACATTTAGATATTTATCTAACAAAATATGTAGAAGATATATTTGTACAAAACTACAAAGCTCTGATGAAAGAAATCCAAGAAAATCTAAATAAATGCAGAGAGATTCCAAGTTCATGTTTTGGAAGACTCAATATTGTTAAAACCTCAGTTTTTCCAAACTTGATACTGATTCACTACCATCCCAATTAAAATCACAGCAAGTGATTTTGTGAATAGTGACCAACTGAGTCTAAAGATTGTATGGAAAGGCAAAATCAAAGGAGTGAGATTATCTGTCTTCAGGACTTACTATAAAGCTACTGTAATCAAGATACCATGATATTGGTTAAAGAGTAGATAGATCAATGGAAAACAGTAAAGAACCTAGAGAGAAAACCACCAAATAGAGTCAACTGTTCTTTGACAAAGAAGCAGCAGCAATTTGACAAAGAAGAATAGTCTTCAAGAGATGCTAGATCAACTAGACATCCACTATCTGCATGAAAAAAAAAAAATCTAAACACAGATCTTACATCTTTGACCAAAAAGCACCTCAAAATGTATCATACATCTATATGTAAATGTGAAACTCTAAACTTATTAGAAGATAACAAGATAATATCTAGGTGGCCTTAAATTTGATGATGAGTTTTTATTTTATTTTATTCTTTTAACATCTTTATTGGAGTATAATTGCTTTACAGTGGTATGTTAGTTTCTGCTTTATAACAAAGTAAATCAGCTATACATATACATATATCCCCATATCTCCTCCCTCTTGCATCTCCCTCCCACCCTCCCTATCCCACTCCTCTAGGTGGTCACAAAGCACTGACCTGATCTCCCTGAGCTATGCGGCTGCTTCCTACTAGCTATCTGTTTTACATTGGGTAGTGTATATATGTCCATGCCACTCTCTCACTTCATCCCAGCTTACCCTTCCCCCTCCCCGTGTCCTCAGGTCAATTTTCTACGTCTGCGTCTTTATTCCTGTCCTACCCCTAGGTTCTTCAGAACTAATTTTTTTTTTTAGATTCCATATATATGTGTTAGCATATGATCCATGAAAGAAAACAACTGATGCTGGACTTCATTAAAGTTAGAGACTTTTGTTCTGCTAAAGACTCTTTTAAGAGAATAAAAAGACAGCCACAGACTGAGAGAAAATATTTACAAAAATATCTGATAAAGGACATGTATTCAAAATATAAAAAGAACACTTAAAACTAATAAAAAAGGGTAAAAGGTCTGAACAAACAGCTCATTAAAGAAGATGTACAGATGGCAGATAAGCATATGGAAAGATACTCATTAGGAAATTGCAAAGTAAAACAATGAGATACCATTTTATATCTATTAGAATGGCGAAAATCTAAAAAACTGACAGTACCAAATGCTGATGAGGATCTAGAACAAGAGTTCTTTTTCACTGCTCATGAGAATGCAAAATCAGTCACTCTGGAAGACAGAAATCTTCCTACAAACTAATCATACTCCTTTCATCATAGGATCCAGCCCTCCCAGGTATTTACCCAGGTGACTTTAAAAATTATGGCCACACAAAAACTTTCACACAAATGTTTATAGCACCTTTATCTGTAATTGCCAAAAATTGGATAAACCAACTGTCCTTCATTAGGTGAGTGGATAAACAAACTGTGGTTCATCCACACAGTGGAATATTATTCAGAAATACTAAAATGAGCTATCAAGCCATGAAATGACATGGAGAAATTTTAAATGCATATGGCTGAATTAAAGAAGTCAGTATGAAAAGACTACATACTGTATGATTCCAACTATGTGGCATTCTGGAAAAGGCAAACTCATAGAGACCATATAATAACATCAGGGATTCAGGTAAGGGGGAGCGTGAATATGTGGAGCACAGGGGATTTATAGGCCAGTGAAACTATTCTGTGTGATACCGTCATGGTGGATACATGATATTATACATTTGTCAAAATCTATAGTACTGTGTGTAGAACACAAAGAGAGAATCCTACTGTAAACTATGGACTTTAGTTAAAAGTAATATATTAATATTAATAATATATCAATACTGGTTTATCAGTTGCAACAACTGTGCTTCACTAATGCAAGATATTAATAACAGGGAAAACTGAATGGTGAAGAAGTGGTATTATGAGAATTCTCTGTACAATCTGCTTATTTTTCTGTAAACCTAAAACTGCTAAGAAAATAAATTCTATTACATTTTTAAAGCTGATATTAGGTACAGAATAAAAAATAATTTCATTCCATCTTTTCTATTTGGTATTAGATAATGAAATCTAGTGTTGAAAATTATCGTCACCAGTCACTGTGTAGAAATACTAACATGCCTTGTGAATTTGTATAAAATAATTAATTGGGCTAAGGGTTGACTGCAGTGGCCCTTAAGTGGCTAGAAGGTATTTTAAGTAGTTCAGAGGAAGAGAGTGATCAGTGATTCCAGGAGGGAAAACTGCATGTGTTGAGTCATGGAGATGGTAGTAACTATGTCGTGGGACAATTATACTGGAGACAGCAGCATATGTTAGAGGTAAAAATTAGTTTAAGTCAGGATTATGGAGAACTTTTACTGTCAAGGGGAGCTATTGACCCAATCAAGTGGACTCAGCAGTTATCTGAACAAAGTAGTGTTAAGGATTAAATAAATACTATTATGGGAATGCTCATAGCCCAGCGCTCAGCATCTGCCATAGTGTACGGAATCTACAAATATTAAATTTCCTTTCCTTTCATATAATTATTATCATGGTTAAATTTACTCTCAATCAACTTTCAACTTATTAACTAATTAGAATTTAGCTAGGGTTAGTTAATAACTCATAATCACCAACCATTGGGGATCAAAACACATTTAGTACCCTCAAGTAAATTATTTAAAAACATATTTTTCCCTCCTTCAGTTATAATGCTAATTTATCAATGCATATGACATATTTTTCTTTGAATTACAAGCTTCTAAAGGGCATACCTTTGTAGTTTTATCATTTAAGGTAAACCTATTTATATACTTAGTGATCATTAACTGAATAGTGATTATGTATTAAATAAATCATTGAGGCACAATTGATAAGGTATGATTAGAACCCAAACTTATGGACTAAAATGTTCTGTAAGTTGGAAGTTCCATGCTGCCTTTCACTTTTTGGTCACATAATAACTAAATTCTTTTCTTTTTCCAAGAGGGTGAGGGTATGACCATTTTTAGAAATATCTATTACTTGAAAAAAAAAACATTTAGCAGGTATATGTAGAGAATTTTCTTGTATAAATCAAAATTTACTCAGTTGGTCCTTTTTAAAAATACAATTTAATTTTCATATATCCTCATGACATTCAAACGTTATTTGAATGTTTAATGGATATTAGTAGAGATACATCTAAAAAACTAGCCCAACTGATTTACAATGATGCAGAGCCCCAGAGATGAGGAAATGAGGAGGCCTCATGTAATGAGGCAAGGGTGCTACGATGACTGTACAGCTACACGATCAGGAAAATGTAATTAATGGAAGAACAACACTTCTGTGGGTGCCTGGTTGCTAATTAACCTATTCACAGTTAAATCAAGAAGAAACAAAACATTGGGGAAAAGAGGCTTGCCTATATTCAAAGGAAATTTTAAGACTGCCATTTCTATTTTTCATTTCTGTGAGATTTCATTGTTTAGTGTAAAATCTGAAATTACTACTTTCAATGTACAAAATTCACTATTCAAACTTTGAACTTCCAAACTTCTTCAAGATTGTCTCAAATTAATTTCAGCATGGTGTTCGTTTTTCAGTATATTAATGGATTTTTTGCCTAAAAAATAATTTCTGGGTATACTACTCACCATCCCTCCACATCCTTCACTATTAGTATGAGATTTAATTACTTAAATTTAACTCATTAGAGATTTAATATTTAATTCTAAAACTCAATGAAAGTATAACACAATCACAGTTATCATTTATTAATATATTTGTCTTATGCAAGTTACGAATATATGTTAAGAAATTAGCTTATATTTTATACCTTCACTAAACCCTTGACTGTGTAATCTTGGTAATCTCCCTTCTTGATTCTCTCTCTGTCAGTGTAGTGTTGTCAGTGTAGTGGTAGTCCTGCCATCATATCTATTATTCAGCCTATGTTATGCAGGACAAAAGGGAAAATAAATTCAAACAGTCTGCCTGACTCAAAGTACTGAAATAGTTTTAGTCCAATCTCCCTGACACAGACTATAGAAGCACTGGGGAAAGCAAGAATTCACTACAAAGTTCCAATTTTCCCTCATAACACCATTACTATCTAAAACAAGCTAAATCCCCACATTGCCATTATTTCCCATCAGCATTGCCCAAGAGCTGTGAAAGGGGTTGTGTGTTAACCTAACAAATCTTCTCATAAAAATGTAATATCTCATAAAATAAAAGGAGAGGGACTTCCCTGGTGGCGCAGTGGTTAAGAATCCGCTTGCCAATGCAGGGGACATGGGTTCGAGCCCTGGTCCGGGAAGATCCCACATACCTCAGAGCCACTAAGTCCGTGTACCACAGCTACTGAAGCCCATGTGCCTAGAGCCCATGCTCTGCAACAAGAGAAGCCACCACAGTGAGAAGCCTGCGCACAGCAGCAAAGAGTAGCCCCCATTCGCTGCAACTAGAGAAAGCCCACGCGCAGCAATGAAGACCCAAGGCAGCCAAAAATAAATAAGTAAATAAATTTATTAATAAAATAAAAGGAGAAAGATTTCAATCAATTATTGCTTGATTTGAACATTATATTTTACACAGCACTGGGTTTCCTTTTACTGAATGGGTAACTGATAGAAATTGAAAAGTAAGGTTCTGAAATGCCATTCTAATATTGCATAATTCAGAGAAAGAGGTTGTGTCACATTTCCCTCAAAAATATATCACTGAATGTCTTACTAAATTTTTGTATCTCCTGAGCCACCCCCTCCGCCATCAAACTTGGAGGTATGTGTATGAAAGAGCTTACAATGTTGGAGCCTACCTTTAAGGTCTTGATTGTATTATGGAAGATAGGGAAAAAAGAGTGAGTTAACCAATTTTCCAGGAAATGTTTGTAATTGAATAGCAAGGTGAATATGGAGTTGATTGAGACATGAGATATTATGGGGATTCAGAGCTGGTCTGAGGTGTTTTTCAGAATGATATGAATCAATTTAGAGACTTCTGAGGGAGTTGTTTCTTGAAGAGATTTTTTGTGTGTGTTCCTAAAATGAGCTGCACTCCATAGTCTGTTGTAGAGCAGTTCTCAAATGTAAGGATGCATTAGCATTGCTCTGAGGGTTTGTAAAAACACAGATTGCTGGCCTCAGCCTCTCAGAGTTGTAGGTTCATTGGTTCTAGGATGGGGCCTAACTGCATTTCTAACAAGTCCCCAAGTGACGCTAATGTTGCTGGTCTGGGGACTGCACTTGAGGAACATTAACTGCTCTAGAGAAAGTACAGTCATTGCGTAGCCACAGAATTGATCAAATAATTTGGAAGTCAAAAGAGTTACATCTTCTAAATACCTTTTTACCAATACCTTTCTGAGAAGTTTTGGAATTTTAAATCAGCTCTCTGGCTTCTGTCTGTATCCCCTTGGAGTACAAACCCAAATAACATGATTGCTGAATTTCGTTCCTTTTTTATCATGTCCTATTCCACCCCCCCACCCCTGTCCCCCAAGCCCTGTGTTGTTAAGCCTTTGAAATTGTTCAGAAATATTCAGTGATTCAGTTCAGTGCTCTTGGGAACAACAGAAATGGAATATTATTAGAAATTACAGTTTTTAAAAAGTCAGAAATAAAGGCAATATTTTTCAGACTAAATTTTAGATAATTACTACTTCCATGCCTTAAATTAATAATACTTCATGCTTATGTATGAAACGTATTCCAAATGAAAGATCTCATCTCTGTATTTGTGCTTGTTTCATATACAAACTTTCTTTTAAAATCTTAAGAATCTAACTAGATTATGTTAACATTTTTGAAAAATAACAGCAATTGACCTCCTCCAAAAAACTGATGAAATAGAGCAAAAATGCTGATGTTTCTCCTACTGATTCAAAACTGTTTTAAATGTTTATTCAAATGAAAGACAGTGATTCATGGGCTGAACTGAGTATTTAATTGGAGATACACAGTGTTGTTGTACACATAGATTGACTTGTCTTTAAATAGATTTTTGTTATCACTACTTGAATTACTATCCCTTCCCATTTCCCAAATGTGTTTACCAAGTATACACCCAACATTCTTCCTTTATCTGTCCTCTTTTTCATTATCCTACTTCTAGCCATTTAATCTTTGCAAAATAACAAGATACTTGAGTGTATTTTTGATGAATGTATATATGCATATGTTATCTTTCTCATGTAGTTCCAGAAGGTAAAAATCTCCGATGGTAAAAATATTGTCTTTCAATGCAACATGTACCACGTGACTCCTAGAACACTTTGGGCACTTAATAACCTTTACAACACCATCCTTGATATCATCATCAATCATGGAACCTGTTCTCAGCTCTGATTCAACTAGACATAGCTTAAAAAAGGATCTTCTCTTATGTCTCAGGTTGCCATTCAACCCTGACAGCTTCCCTCTTTCAAATACATCTGCTCTCTTTCAAGAAAGTTTTGCATGCATTTTATACCTCTAATGCGGTACCTCCAGATTAGAGACAGAGAAGTTAATTGAAATGAGCGAGCACTTACTGATAAAAGTGTGTTGGATTCAGCATGAGAATACTAACCTGTTTCCACATGACTAACCAGGACTGCACAAAAGTAAATCATCATAGAAATGTAGTCATTCTCTCAATCACCTAATGATTCTATTACTTATATATAGACAAATGCACACAGGGCACTCCATTATCTTTAGAAAGGTCACTCAGCAGTCATTAGAGTTAAGTAAATGAGGGTTAAACTGTCCTTCTCAACACCATAAACTTAGCTGCTTATATACATCCTATAATTATAGAGCAGAAATATAAGATACAAAATGAGTTTCATGGATAAATCATCTACAGTAGTGTGTAACCAGAAACACCATTTGTCCCTTTGAAAAGCTGAAATATTTTAGAACCTGAAAAATCTATTGAATTTATTTTCATGTATGGTGTGCTTTGTTCAGATGGAATTTTATGTGGCAGCATTTTATGTAAAAGATAAAAGCAAGTGTTGTAAATGAAACCAGGTTGGGGAGGTTGGCTGACTGAATTGCCTTTCACTCCAGCAGTTCCAAAAGGATCTCCATGCTAAGTCCAAAGATCTCAAAGCAGCATGAAAACCACTGTATTTGAAGGTTAATCCATGGACTGTTTTGCTTCAGAGCATTTTTACCATACAACATATTATATACAATATTTTATTTTCTTACTAATTATTAATGAGGTAATTAATTAACTTACATTGGGATTTAAGTTGTATGAAGGGAGGGACTTTTTTTTTTTTTTTTTTTTTGCGGTATGCAGGCCTGTCACTGTTGTGGCGTCTCCTGTTGCCGAGCACAGGCTCCGGACGCGCAGGCTCAGCGGCCATGGCTCACGGGCCCAGCCGCTCCGCGGCCTGTGGGATCTTCCCGGACCAGGGCACGGAGCGGCATGTGGGATCTTGCCGGACCAGGGCACGAACCCGTGTTCCCTGCATTGGCAGGCGGACTCTCAACCACTGCGCCACCAGGAAAGCCCACGGAGGGACTTTTTTTTATCGGCCTGACACATAGTGAGTACTCAGTAAATACTTCTGTTGAATGAGTGAATAAGTGTATCCATGAATGAATATGTTTACTAAATTACTAATACATGAAGATGATAGGTCCCCAGGATTAAAAAAAAAAAAAAGGTAAGACACAGTCACTGACCCAAAAGAACACATCAAGTAGTTGAAGTAGATAACATGTCTACGAGAAAACATCTAATAACATAAGCCAGTACATAATGGATACCTTTCCAACGGTACAGGAACTGTGTACTAATGTAATTTGGACAAGGGGAAACTGAATTAAGTAGATCAGGAGAAGATTCACTGGGGAAATGACTAGATGTGTGACCTTACATAATTTGCTTAAACTTTCTGGGCCTCAGTTTCCTCATATAAAATCAGGTTTTTCTAGCCAAGTGAACACTTAGATCCCTTGGAGTTTTAGGCAAAAAAATAGATTTTGAATGCATAGTAAAAATCTGAACTAGAGAGGCGACAATCTCTCTGCAAATATGCCTTGAGAACTTAATCAAAAGATAAGCTGTTTTGAGCTCTATACTACACTATACTCTGACATGGCTGCAGTTTGAATTTGATCAAGTTAAACTGAAGTTTAAAGAAAATTTAATAGAAGTAGAAGTAATTTTTAAAATATTTTTTTCTGACTCAGTGTGCATAGAAATTCATAAATGGCGTACTGAAGCAATACCTCAGGTGACATCACACAACTTTGTCCTACACAGAGGTACAGCTGTGGGCAAGTATTAGATGCAGTAAACCAAGTAACAGTTACCTTCTATTTTCTTTAAATGAACTATTTTATGTATGAATAATAAAGATACAGAAAAGTGAATACAACTAATTTCGTAGCTTAATGCAATTTTACACAATGAACATACCTACATAAACCACCACCAGGAATAAGGAAATTGAGTGTCACCAGCATTATAGACACTCCATATACCTCTCTGCTAGTTGTTACCCACCCCAAAGGCAGTAGCTATTCTGACTTCCACACAATAGATTTGTTGTTTTTATTTCCATAAGTGGAATCATACATTAGGTACTGTTTTCTTCTTTCACTTAAACTTACATTTATGGGATTTATAACACTTATACTGTAATGACTAACATATTTAGAATTAAAGAATCTTACTATTCTCTACACATTTTTTGTTCTTTTTTTCTCATTTTTCCTTCTCATTGAGTGATCATGTATTTTTAAACTTATTGTTATTCCTTTTTATGATCTTTTGTTATTTTTCTTTTATGTTCATTTAGTGATTTAAGTCTAAATCTTAGTCTTAAACACGTTTCAGGATCCCTTTACATTCTTAAAAATTATTGAGGATCCCAAAGATCTTTTGATAATGTGGGCTATATATTTTGATTATTACCATATTACAAGTTAAAATTGAGAAAGTTTTAAACACCAGAATACACAAACACATATACATTAGTCATCAGGGCGAGGATGGTATCACATGTCATGTCACCTTGGAAAAGTCCACTATATAGTTGTGTAAAAATGAGAGCAAAAAATCAAATAATATGTTAGTTTTGGTTTGAAAATAATTGTCACTGCATGGACCCCTGAAAGGTTCTCCTTTGAGAATTGCTACTTTAGAGATTCAACGTGAATACATATCTTCCTCAATTTATGACAGGGTTTTATCCTGATAAACCCTCATAAGCTGAAAACATCGTAAGTTGAAAATACATTTCAAACATCTAATCTACCGAACATCCGAGTTTAGCCTAGCCTACTTAAATGTGCTCGGAGCACTTATGTTAGACTACAGTTGGGCAAAATCATCTAATACAAAGCTTACATTTTTAATAAAGTGTTGAAAATCTCATGTAATTTATGAAATGCTATACTGAAAGTGGAAAACAGAATGTTGTGTGGGTACAGGATGGTTCTAAGTGGCTCAGTTGTTTACCCTCATGAATGCATAGCCATTTGCCTTTTCTCACAAGTTAATTTTTTTTTATTGTATCTGGATATTGTGTATGAAAGAACTGTAGAGGTTTCAGATGATGAAATCTTCCACTGGAGACAATTGACTTTCTCCTCCACTAAAAATACAGAGTTGTGATCTTGGGTGGAGTCTGAGAGGAGACCACTTCAATCCAGGAGGAACTGAGTTAAGTTAAGCTGGTTTAAATTTTAATGACTCAATTTATTTGTGATTTTCACTTGTCCCTAGGTTGATTTATACTCAAATTTAGAAGACTTTAGAAAACTTAATTCTGCCCTTCAGAAGATTTTGGATTATCTGTTTATCCTCCTGTCTTTCACAATTTCAAAACTTGGCACTGTATAGAGGGGGAGATAGGCCACATGTTTGAGGACCCTCACATTCCAATTTTGTCACTCCAGTCCCATGAAATGACTAAAATCTCCTATTATTTGCCCTTTGCCTTGGCTAAGATTCTGTCCTCAGACCTCAGCCTGTGTCTGTCATCAGTAAATGTCCCTAGGGGAAGAGATTAACTGTTCCACAGCCTACTTCTAAATTTTCCTCTACTCTCTGAAATTTTAATCAATTTAGTCTTCATTGTTTCCAAGTTCTTTAAGGCCTTGAGTTGTTTGTAGGAATAACAGCTGTTGCAATGATTACATTCTACCAGGAGAAGCTGCCAATATCCATTCAAATATTGATTCTGTTCATTCTCTATTTTGTCCTCTCTTTCCAGGACTCCAGTATAATATATTTCTGAATTTCTCACTGCACGTCCGAGTATTGTATGTTTTTCTCTGTGTTTTCTTTCTTCTCTTCTCTCTGATCTTTAGTCTAGTTATGTGATATACGGTTGTACTCTGCAGTTCTCCAGACTATGAATCCACTTTTCTGCTGTGTTTAATTTAGTGTTAAATTTTAGCATGTATTAAATGTTTATTTCAGTTATTATTAGAAATTGGGAGGAAGGGGTAAATCATATGGCCTATGATACTTTCACTCCTTTACTGGGGGAATACCTATGAAGAAAGGAAGAAAAGCAGATAAGGTAACATAGTTTAACCTTGGAGACTAGGTATGCATGTAAAATGGCTAATGATATTTACTAGGTAGAAGAGACTTTGTCTCTATCTGACTCTCTCTAGCTAAGGATAACCCATATAAAATGGAATCCAAATATGAAAAATGGCTTCCTGGAGAATGTCACATAAGTTATACAACTCCTTGGGGTACTAAATGAAAATGTGTCTGATTTGAAATGCTCTCTGTTGTATGAGGAAGCCCATGAACATCATTTAGAGGCTTCATCTATTCTGAGCTGGAGGTTCATGTTTGATAAAGGAATAAAGGACCTGTGAGAGTCATCACTGATGTCCCAGAAGCTTCTTTCTCTTTTGCCTTTTGATTGCTTTTATCCTTGACAATATTTAGTAAAGTTTGATACTGGGTAAGATCTCTGATTCACATGATTCTCAGTTAATAATCTGATTCTGTGTATTATAGGTCTGGGTTTCCATTTGCTTATTTTTGGTGAAATTATCTACTTTATCATACATTTCTTGGTCATATTAATCACAATTATTTTATTTTAAAACAATATCTTTAACCATCCACTAAGGGGTGGTTTCTATTATCTATTTCTTTGTACTCTTTGAATTTTGGTAATTATTTTGTCCCTGGCATGCCTGGTAGTTCAGGATTGTATGGTAGACATTATGTATAAAAATTGAAGAGGCTGTGGATGATGTTATTTTCTTAAATTTGCTTCCAAATGAAGTTATAGTAGGACAGATGACCTTGTTCCATTCAGAGATTGAGCTGATTTATGGCTAAGGCTGAGTTTATAGTGTTTATGAACACTGAAATTTGCCCTTATCCCATAGCATGGCCTTACAAGAGCCTCAACTGAAAGCCTAGGGCATTTCTGAGACCATTTCTCCTTGGGACCATACTATAATTTTTAGCCCATAACCTTGTGAGACTGCCATGAGCTCTTCTTTGTTTTTTAGCCTGATTTCTTGATCTTTTACCCAGCTCAGGTGGGAAATCAACCAATGCCTTGTGGGAAAAATCAACAGAAATGTTGGTCTTGCCTCAGTGCATTTCCCTCTTTTCAGGACATTGACCTCATAACTTTTGGGTTGGTTGTTTCCTGATGCCTCTAAATAGTAGATATTAAAAGTTTAGCACATATTAATAGTTGTTCCAAGATGAAGAGTTTTTCCATTACTGGCTGTGCAGTCGTAGCCACAAGTAGACGTCTAGATGGTCTCTTTTGAGAAAGGATTGACTCTCCAACTATGTTAGACATTTTACTTAACACAAAGAAATGGAGGTAAAAAGCTTGTCTTTTTATAGAACAGAAAAAAAAATTAGCTGCAGGCTTTTCATAATTTGAGCATATTTTCCTTGTGGTTAAACAATAAAATTGCCTTTGAAAAGGTTTTTCTTGCACTTTTGATAGTAAGAACATTAAAGTCAAAGATGTTTAAGGATAAGTAGGTAGGCCCATTATGCTTTGGGGTTGTCGTATAGAATATGTCTGTCTGGGGTAGAATGAGAGGTAGAGTTGCTAGGAAATATAAGTTGATGTGTATTTGTAGGAATTATTGACTGTCCTTCCAAGTAGTTGGGATTTTATTCTACATGAAATGAGGAGTTATGTGAGTCATATAAATTACATTAAGATTACAAACCATAATCATATTGTAGTTTAGTGAGATACAACTTTTATAAAATGCAAATAAAGGAAGAGTGATATTAAAATTAAAGGAATTATTGAAGAAACCATTGAAAGAGTGGAGGTGAGTGAAATTTGACTTGGACCTGAGCAAAAGCAGTGTCACTAGGAATAGAAAAGATGAAATGGGCTTACATGATATTTCAGGAGAAGAGGCACTTGGACTTGATTATGTATTGGATTTGGAGAGGAAAGATATGAAAGATGAGTAAGACACTAACATTAAGCTATTTAATAAGATCTTTTAATTTGTATATTTTTAGAAATTTACTTATCAAGGAAGGTTGTGATCAGTGCTACAGTCTCAAGTTTTCTTAGCCTTCCTGAAAGTAGCAAGTCACTCTTGAAGAAGACTGGATTCCTTATATGAAGTTAGAGGAGGGGTGGGAGTTCTTTTATAGAAGAAACATATTTGAATAAAAGACCAGAGTCTTTGTACTGAATCATGGTTAGCACAGGAGAACCAGAGAAGCGCTACTAGCACAGTGAAAACCTCAAGTACTTAGAGAGTGGACTCTGATGAAAGTTATTCATCACTTCTCTCCCTACTTAATGGCTCAGCCCCTAATACAAAGCCAGCTAGCACTGGAGATTCATCAGCTAGCAACTATGGCCGAAGAAAAAGACAGATAAAAACTAAGAAAAGGGCAATGATAAAAATCTGTGCACTCTCAGGTGCTTTCACTCAGATGTCTATTCAATGTGCTGATTCTGACAAAGCAGCTAACATATCAAACTTGACCTGAGGATTAGAGTGACTTTAACTGCTTTATGTTTTATGGAGAAACATAATAATTGCTAAGGAGTCCTAAAAACTTAGAGTTTATGGGGAAATACTTTAAAAATATTTTTGTTGGTATTAAAAGTAATATGTTGTTATTGGAGAAAATTTGGAAAATATACAAGAAAAAGAAAATTAAAAATTATCCATAATCTTGCCATACAGAGATAATATTTTGGATGTAATCTTCCAAATTTTTTCCAAAATTATCCAAAACAGGCTCAAATTTATTTAGGATTAGAAATATAATCTCTGGAACAATATACAATTTTTATAAAATGAGAGAGTAGTTATGTATTTAGTCATTGAAATGAATGCAATAAAAATATGTCTAATTAGAAATACCTTCTTGTTGCTACTTTAAGTAAAAAAAAAAGTATCCTTGTAATATAAAAACATGTGCTGCTCTTTGAAATTTGGAAGCATACATTCCTTACTCTAAGGGGAAAAATTGACTGAAACTCTTTCATATACCATTAACTCTCTACAGAATCTTAAGGAACTGTTTTCTGCATAATATAAACTATAGCAATCATTTCAACTATCTATAATCTCTGTAGTCCAATTCTAAATTAGAAAAGTTTATAAAACTAATGAGTAAATATGGTTTAAAATGATAAACATCACAAGCTGCAATCTGACACAAGTTCATGGCAAATCACTAGACATTACAGGGAAAATATGTTTTTAAAATTTTTATACTTCTATAACTGCATTAAAAGCTAGGAAAATCAGGAGCCACTGTGCTTGGAAGAGTAGAGCCTTTCCTGGAATCATTTCTATGCTCTCTCACAATCACAAGACACCTGTACCATTCACAGATCAGTTACAGGTCATCTCACATATAAAGGTAAATACTCAATCAAGATTCACCTAAAATTTGAATAATGCTAACACCATAATACAGAGGCAGCAAGCTCAACAAGCAGAAGAATGCAAATCCAAAGAGAGTGATTTAACAGACCAAGAAAAATATGATTAAAATAAACATAAACTATCTTCTCAGATTTTAAATATTTCAGTATTCAAAATAAGGAATCAGTGGGGAATCATAAAGACAAAAATGTGATTTTTGAAATACAAATTTCAATCACTTGGCTGAATAACAAAATGATCACAGATGAAAAGAGAATTGGTAAATTAAAAGATGAAGCTAAGAGAATCTTTCAGAATATAGCTGAAAAAGACAAAAAGAAAGTTAAATAAGAAATTCTGGTCTTTCAATTTCCACATAGCAAATGACCAAGAAGAAAAAAAAAATGATTGACAGGTTAAAAAATATATACAAAACAGTCATAGAAGTAGAAAATTCAGACCTGAACTAAATTTCTTTCCCATACTGAAAAGATAATTTGTTGAACAGAATGAATGAAAAAGACTACATCCAGATACATGTGATGAAATATTAACATTCACTGATTAAAAGAAAATTATAAATGGTTCTAGACAAGAAAAAATAAACAGAAAAGAAATGAGAATTCAATTCATATCATACTTTTCTTTTGCTTAAAAGGGGGTACAAGAAGACAATACAGTAAAATTTGTAAAGATGGAAGGAAAATAATTTTTATCTTAAAATTATTCATAGAATTATACACTCACATGTAATAGTGAAATATTGACATTCATTTATATTTGCAAAGGCTCAGAAATTTTATTACCCATAAACTCACCTGGAATGAATTACAGAAGTATACAATTTAGCAAAACATAAATGAAAAAAAAAAACTGTGGAACCCAAGAAGCAATGACAATCTACAAAACCAGTAAATCTTTTGGTTATAATAACTGTTTACTGTTTAAGAAAAGTGTGTGCGTAATAAAACAATGGAATCAAAATAATACTGGTTGAGATCAGCATAAGAGGAAATATAACTATAAAACTGTAGCTGGTAGGACTATGGTACTGGGTGGGATATAAACATTCAGACCATAGAGGTCTTCATAAGTAACAATAACGCGAAAATATTTGCATCATCTTCACTTTGCCAAGTGATAAAACCCATCACTTTGACTCTGTACCTTCTCTTTCCTCAAACTCATATATGCTTACCTGCTAAAATGTGTATGTTAACTGACATCTCAGCTGTAGACACTAATAAATATTTTAGCAAATAACATGAAAGAAAAATTTAAAGAGTAAAATAGTTTTATTAGTAAAATCTTGTTATTCTACAAAATCACCATTTTACTTGAGACACAATGTATATTTTAGGTATGCCACAACTCAACATATGTTCTGGGTTGTCATAATATGACTTGATTTTTTTTTTCAAGTGGTAAAAGTTTATCTGAGCAGAGATGTCCTCATGAATACCTTGGGATTAAACACAATGTAAGCACACCTTTTAATGGTGATTCTGTGTGAGAGTATATCCAGAGGAGATTATTTTAATGGGTACTGTGAGCACAATGCTGGTCATGAAGCCAATTTTTAAATATGAGTTGATTTAAAAAAAAAACTTTTTTTCCTTTTCTCTGCTTTTGTACTTACAGTTTGGAAAATTAAACCAGTTTTTATAGTTTATGAGATATATTTTTTCATGCATCTTAAAAAAAATGACTACATCTGATTTTAGCTGATTCTAAGAAGTAGGTTTCCAACCACTAAAACCAGGTGGAGAGTCAAAGGAATGATCCATGTGAATGACTAACCCAAGTTGAGGTTTTGCCACTAGAATTAGGTTTATTTTCTAGATCCTCAGAATGTCTCATATATTTAGTTGATTTATTAAGGAGTTACAGCAGTAAACACAACAGAACCACTATTATCCATCTCAAGGACATAGTGTATGGGTGTGAGTAACCATGTAAATGGATTGGATATTGTACCTGTCCAGGCTATTGTTGAATTACTATTTCTCTTGCACACTCACCTGTAACCTCCCTGAGAGCAGGAAACAAGCCTTATTTTGCTTTCTACTGTCTCTCTGGTGATGGGCACAGACAGGCTAGGCTCTCAATAAGTATTTGCTGAATTAATGAAATAAAGTGTGTGCTGAATTAGTGAACTGAATTTTTTTTCAAAACTGTGAAATCAATTATTTGGTGATCATTATGATGACAAAAAATAATATTCTGGCCAAACCCCAGGATGCTGTATCTCTCATATTCTCCTTTATTTCTGTTGGTATTTAACACTTATCATATATTCATCTGCTTATAGTCTGTTCCCCCACTCGGAATTGTGATTGTTAGGGACAGTCTTATGAAGACAAACGTTATGAAGCCAGAGACTTTGCCTTTCTATTTTCTACTGCATCCAGCTACAACATTCTGACATGAAAAAAATATTATGAATGGATGAATACATGAGGAGTTGAAGGTACCTACCGTCAGCCACAGTACGGCAAATAACTCTGATCTATATAAAAATTTCTTCATCTCTAGCTTGTTTGTTTACTAACCAAAAGTTCATGGCCAGACGTAATTGAAAGGGATAATTAATTATTCCATATTGATAGATAGATGGATGGATAGATAGATAGATGGATAAATAGATAGACAGTTAGATTGACTGATTGACTATTCATTCAGCATAGGACCTGGCAGTAGAATAGCAAATATTTTGGACATGGTTCCCGATCTCCTAGAAGTGTTCTGTTAAACATTCATGTTTCAGAATCAGATTTTTTAGAAGTTGGAACCACTGAATAAACCAAAATATTTAAGCTGCCAAATAAATCAGTCAAGTGGATTAATGGTTTAATATTTTTCTTTCTGGAATAACAGAACATTTCGACTACAGTTTGTATTTGGACCAACTAGCTACTGCAGAGAAATATGATAAAAATTAATCATATTTAATTTCCCTCTACTCATTCTACCTCATGTAAAACCACAAGTGATCAATTATGGTTCAAACCATTCAGGGATGGGTTTTGCTGTCAGTGTGTTACTGAGAAACTGTATATACACACAAATATACAGTTTCTTTAGGGAAGTGATCCATCATATAGGCTACTGTAAGCTGGACCTTATGGTACTTTTTTCTTTTTGCATTTTTTTCCTGATATGGAAAAGAGATTAAAAACTAAAGTTTTCAGACATTAATAAAATTGGAAGTGTATCAAAACTTGATATTGTCTCCATTTTGACCACAGATTTCATTTGAACCAACTAGATACCACTAACATGATAAGAATGAATGATACTTAGTTTTGCTTCTGTCTGTGCAACCACGTATAGAACCAACATTTTACCAAGTGCAGTGCCATTTAAGCAGAAGTATATGAAGATTTGAAAGCATAGTTTTAAAAGATTTTGAAAAAAGATTTTGACATGTACCAAAACACATAGAAGTAAACAGGTGTAAATTACTGTGAAAGAAATCTGAGAGTTAAAAAATTACACTAATTTTGGTATTTTAGAATAAGAGCAGAACAAAATGAAAATGTCATTTGAGGACTGGATGTCACAATGTAAGAGGATGTTGAGGAAGATATTCCTTTTTTCCAGAATTGGTGACTAGTACCCCAGTCTGAGGACAAAGCATCAAGTAGCTCCATTACTAAAGAGAAATTAATGCAATTAAAGGCCTGTCTGGCTCTGCTTCCCCCTCCCCAGCATCGCTCTTTACCTCCTATGGCCACTGTCTATGTAACAGAAGATAAAGGAGTAGGGGAGGAGCTCTCCAAGGCAAAATGGGTGTTCCCCTCTCCAAGAAATTACACACAGAGTTCAGTCATGACACTGTCTTCTCATTCTGCATTTATACATTTGTTTATGTGTGGAATTTCTGAGCAGCTCTCCATGCCTATTGGAGAAGAATGGAAAGAGTCAGTCAAAGATGGCAGGTGGAGAGAAGGTATCAGTGGAAAAGCCTGCATTCCTACATTCAACATGACATAACAAATGGGTTTCATCTAAATCACATGGTCACCAAAGAAGGTAGCTGGATTTGTGTCATACCTAAGTGAATGGGGCTTTAACGGGGACATCACAGCAGCAAAAGGTTGTGGGCTGTACCAGTTAGCTTAAGAGCTGAAAGGTACTGGAAGTGCTGAATAGAAGCCAGAAAAAAGCCATGCATGCCTTCTAAAAGGGGATCCACAGAGCATGACTCCGCAAAGTTTATCCCCAGGAGCAAAAGCTAAAGTGGGATGCTGAAGAGTTTGCAGGTCTCCTACATCAAAGATCTGTAGGATGGGAAGCCCCTCACCAGGGCCTTTAAATGAATTACACATGGGCCCAAATATATAGTAAATTTTTGGATGCTGGTCTCACAAAAGGCAACAGAAGCCACTCAGTTTAACCAGATGAGGAGCTACAGAAGCAGCTAGTTAAATGAGAGAGTTACTCATTCTTCTTCCCTCCATCGTGACTGAAAGCATCAGAGGAGAAAAGGAAGAAGTAAAAAGCAGAACCCCTGCACAGGCTGTCCCCACCAAGGTATAAGCCTGAACTGGGAGATGTGAGGGGGTACAATTGGAGTTTTTCATTAGACTAAATAGGACTTTTTAATAATGGACAGTGACCTGATCTCCATAGAATCTTCCTGAGTTATTTTTGAAGAATGAGAAGAGAGGAGTTGGGGATGGTAATATGAGAAAAAAAAAAAAATAAAACCTTTCCACTCTTGTATTCCCACTGATCTGCAACTATGTCTGAGACTGTCAATAAACCACTATAGTATCTTTCTAAGTTTAGGCAGACTTCTGAGTTATTCATCCATTCAATCAGTAAACACAATAAAAAACTATGACCCCAAAGCAAAAACTTATTTCAAATATATTCCCCTCCCCACCAACACGCACTTCTCATCTCTCCACTTCAAGGTCGAGTGATAATCCATTTATCCCTCCTCATGATGCTTTGCTCTTCTGCTCCCTCCCACCGTGGTCTGATTCTGCCTAGTACTCTTACAGCTCTCAGTGTTCATTCAATTATTTCAAAACCAGAATGTCAGTGTTACTCAACTATTGCATGAATACGTGGGCTGTCTCTTCATATAAGACAATAAACTCTTGGACAGTTAGACTCTATGATGTATTTCTTCTCTATCCCCCACTACCAAGAACAGCTCATAATGCAACAGATACTGATCTAATGCTTTGTATTTTTAGTACTTTGGTTCTTATTTTGAGAAGACAGGAAGGCTTAGGCATGTTTTTCTACCCATCTAAAAGTCTTTGTTCTTTACATTTCAGTGCTTCATTATCCACACGTAAAGGTGTAAAAGTTTTCTTTTATTTTGTACTGTCTCCTCCTTAAAAAAAACACAAAAAAACAAAAAACAACAAAAAAAACTTGTACGCCATACAATGTTTTTTGCCACATATTCAGGTATTTTTAAAATTTTAATATATTGACCATTATCTCTCTGGCATATCATGGCTAATACTTATTTTAAAAAAAACTTTCTGTATCACCTGGCATTAGTGAGTATTTCATAAAAGTATGTAGTCCAATATTATTTGTTAATCCAATCTGAAAAGCCTTCTCTTTAAATGAAGGACTTAAATGCATTATTAATTATTATATATTTTTCCCACCTTCCTTCTATAATCTAAGTCTACATTTATGTTTTTAATATTAGCTTGTATCCCTGTTTTATATTTGTAAAACTACATTTTCTTTTCTAGCAATTTGGAAAGTTTAAGATTAGCTATAAACCCAAGAAGAATAGGATATGGATTTTGTAATGAATTTTTATGCATGGACAAGGAAAGAATTCCCTGCAAAAGAAATGTTTAAAGGAACAGTGATGGATAAAAATTAAGTTGTTTTGTGATAGTATCTTATGAGTTTTGTTTATTCAGTGTGTTGAACACACACACGTATAATCGCTAACACTCACTGATTTTAGATGGTTTAGCTCCCAGGCATGTGCTCTAATCTAAGCTCTATTTATAAATATTTCTGGAAGTCTAATGCCCTATGCAGAAAAATGGCCTTCCTGGATTTCAGAGGGAAGTATTATTTACCAGAGCATCAAATCAGACTGAAATAAACCTGGCAAAGACAATATTCCTCAAAATGTCTGTCTGTTCTGCCTCATCTACATGCCAAAAGCTTGGTTCTATTACTACATGGAGTCTACCCAGTCTTAGAAATAACATAGGAATTTCTAAAAACATTCTTTAATTCAGGACTTTCATGAAGATGCTGTTTTAATTATTTAATGCTGTGCTCAATCCATCCCAACTACTTAGTGGCTTAAAACAATACATTATTATTTCTCAGAATTCTTATTGATTCTTCTGCTGGTTTTTCCTGGGCTAAAAGGTGCAGCTCCATTTGGCTAAAGGGTGGGCTGAGTTGTGTTGGAAGGTAAGATGGCATCACTCACATGTCTGGCAGATGTGCCTGGTATGCTGTCAGCTAAAGCCCTTTGTTCTCCTTCACATGGTCTAATCCTCTAGTAGGCTTCCTTGACTTCTATTCATGGTAGTCTCAGGACATCCTTCTAACAAAGAAAGAGCAAAGTGCTGCAAATCTTCTTAAGATCTAGTATTGGAAGTATTATACCTCACTTTTGCTTCATTCTGTCAGAAAAATGCCAACCTAGATTCAAAGGTTGGGAAATAGACTCCCTTTCTAATGGGATAGGTAAAATCACATAGCATAGAGGATGCATACTGAATTGGCAGAAATGTGTGGTCATATTTTGGAATCACTGTAGATGACAAATATTAGTTGAGAACAACAAACATGGACATACTTTTAACCAACATTGTAAAAGAGGCACAAAATAGAGTATGGATATTGATTTCCAGTTGCTTGTCACTACGGCCCTGATAAAATCTCTTGACCCACTATGACTAAGGTCTCATCTTTGTGATGATGAGACCTGTATTTCTCTTCTTGCACTGTCCAGGTTCTGCTCATTCTCTAGTATGGAAATAGGTTCAGTAGGCAACTTTCTTTTAGTCCTTAGTAAATGTCATATTCCATTGTAAATGCTTTACATTTAATCCTTACACCAACCCAAATAGGTAGGTATTATTAGCCCCCAATTAAAGATGAGGAATCAAATATTCAAGTCAAAGGAACTTGTGAGGCCACATAGCTAGTGGAATCTGAACCCAGACTATCTGGCTCCAAGTCCATGTGCTTAACCTCCGTGGCTGTTGCTTCTGTGATCATTCCTGTGGTTTTATTTTCACCATCCTCAGAAATTGGATACCGCTTGCTTATATCAGGGCTTTTATTTTCAACCTATGCTAATGCACTTGTTCAAAATACATACCTGAAATACCATCTTAATCAGTGTGAATCAGTCAACGCTTAGGATAACTAATCTGCTTGGGCCATTAGTGTCCTGAGTCTGGTCTGTGTTATACAGACTGGTTATTGTGTTTCTAGACCAATCAGTCTTCCAGGGCTATCAGTGGGTTGAGGCTAGTCAGGCAATAGGAGGTAGCGTTGCATGGTGGTTAAGAATACAGGTTGGAACGAGACTCCAAGGATTAGAATTCTTGCTCTGCCACTTACTAGCTCAGAAACTTTGGGGATGCTACTTAATTAGTGGGGATAATAATAGTTTCTCCTTGATAGGATGATTATGAAGATTAAAATACATGACTTAATTTTTGTAGAAGTCCTTGGAACTCTATTACAAATACCTCTGTTATTTGTTTTATTTGTTTATTTGAAGTACCTCTACTTCAACCTATTGGAAATACTGGTCTTGCAGGTGAGAGTTGTCATTAGTACGGCTCAGCTAGAGATGGGGTCCGGGGTAGTTTTAGTCTCCAGTTTAATTCCCACAGAGCCATTGACTGCCCTGTGGAAGAGGGACTTTTTGTCTTCATTCCCAAACAGAATTATCCACAGGAGCTTTCAGGAAAGAGAGAGAGAACTTCTTTGACCTGGTCTCAGCCTGGGCTCTGAATGAATGACCTGGGTGGCATTAACCCTTAGGCTCATCAAATCGTACCAGCCTCTCATATCTAAAAGTTCTACTATGGATGACAGACCATCAACCCAATAGCCATGGTAATCCAATCAGTCACTCTTTTCTGCTCCACTTGGGTCTTTTCACAGTGAGCACCAGACTGAGGTAGGTCATGTGATCTGAGCTCCACAATTAGAAAATGTCATTCTCTGGCATTTACTGACTTTTTAAATTTGAAGTTACTTAACCAAACTGAATCTCTCTCTCCTCAACTGTAAAACAGGGATGATGATAAGACAGTACCTATTTAGAAGATTTTTATCTTATCACAGTACCTAGTATGTAGTTAACTCTTTCTAAATGGTAGCTAATGTGATCTCTTGGATATAGGAATTGATTCAATATTTCTCTAAAATTCAGAGGGACTGGTTTTCACAGGATATATGACTATTTATTGGCAGGAATAACCTTGTATAAACAATATTGTGTTATACTTTAGGGAAAGTGTGTGGGGAAAGAAAAATTTAGGCCCATTTGAACTTTGGAAAAACATACTTCAGTATTTCATATGGAAAGAATTTCATATCTTTGAAAGAGTGACTTAATTTTGAATTTCTTATTTCAAAGCTGAGATATTAACCAAGCATAAAATGTATACCACATTGTAAGCTGAATGGACTGTTCTAAAGCCTCTATTTTAATTCACAGTCAGAGTTGGTATTTTTATTGCCACTCTAACTTATTACAGGGGTGGTTGCTTTCTTTACCCAGTAGTGGGTCTCAGATAACTTCCTAAGCCTCAACCTCCCAGCCTGTTAAAAAAAATTCTCTCTGACTTACAGATTGTTAAAATAGTCCATTAAAAAAATAAAAATAAAAAGTCTTTGATCTGAGCTGCCTGGAAATAAATGTTATAACACTACATTATTATTATCACATTGTGAACCCAATACAGAACTATCCATTTTGCAGCATTTAAGTAGGCTGTTTAATGTCAAATGCAGAATTCATGACACTGGCAATTTATCTCACTCTCTCCCTCTTTCTTTTTTATTTTAAATAGATCAAAATCAAGAGCAGGAGCCTCAGAGAAATGTGTTGTTTATATTCACTAGAGTCCAATACAAGTAGAATTTAATTCTTAAAATATGGATTAAAATTTTTTTTGAAATGTTTTTTCTACAGTCTGAGATAAACCTTCATAATAACTTTGAATTTGGCTCTAAAATGAGGATATATGCCCGCTAGAATTTTGTATTGATTGTTTAGAGAAATTTCAAATATTTGAGGATAGGATTAGACAATCCATCATTTTAAAATAGAGAGCTTAACAGCTTAAGAGCTTGTGAGCATCATAGCTAAAATATTCATGGTTTTAGATCATTTAGTATTCTCTTAGTTAATATTACCTTCAGAATATATAATTAGCATTGATTGTGCATATTTTATACAAGCAAAAGTTATAAAAATGTAATTTATCCATGTCATCAACACTGTGCCAGTTAAAAATAGAAAACAGAATACAAATGAAATAATCTCACAATGTTCAAGTTAGTTTTTAATAGCATATTTAGCTTTGATTTTTTTCATGAAACAAATATTTCTTGAGAATCTACTTTGTGAAACTTAGGAGAATTTTTGAGATCCTCCAATTTTATTTTTCTTGAGTTTTGTTAGATAGAATACCACTACTGTTATATTAAAAGGTGTTCAGAAAAACAAGATCAAGGGTAAAAATGTTTGGTAAATCCTAGATTAAAGGAAGCAAAAACATTTTTTTTAAACTGAAACATTTTTGGTTCTTTTATAGAACTCCCTAAGAAGGGATTCTGGGTGTTAAAAAATTTTCCAAATATAAATGCCATAGACTCTTACCTCCTACCGCAGGAATATTTATTAACATATTAAAGAACCTTAGAGTGCTGTAAGAAGCTGTTCCTAAAAAGTCATCTCTTCTTAGCTACTCTTGTTATGGAATGCATGACTGTAGATCAGTGAGTTTGAGTTTTTCCCAAAGAATATATTGGAGTTACTTTGGAATGTAATAGAATTTTTTACTCAAACAGTTTTTCTTTTCTTAAAATATTATTTTTCCACCCAAATAATGTATTTTTTCTAGGATCCTACCATCTAGGGGATGGATAACTTGGTAATATCTAATTATATTAATTGGTTGATATTGCTTAAGATATGGTATATTTTCCCTAACTCTCAAAGGGCAAGAGAAACTCCTAAACAAAAGCTTAATAATGCCCTCAAGTGAAAATCCTTTATGACATGTCATGAGTAATTAAAATAATATGTATATGTACTTTTTGTTCTTCCTCAAATGGTCATGAAATCTTCTGTATTTGTATACTTGTAGTTTGTAGTTTCAAAAATTTACATTAAGGTATGTCAACCCTTGTTTTTTTTTATTTTTTTTATTGATATTATACTGTAAGCTTACCATAATATGCTCAATGTTGAAGTAATTCATTATTAATTCATACTCTCAATCATGGAACTAAAATTAAATGTTAAGTAGTTTTGGAAAAGAAATATTTTCTTCTTGGCTGTAAAATGGCATTTCAGGATTACCATATTAACAAAGGCCTCTAGATTCTCTCCCACGTAAACAAAGAATAACGAGAGGGACTTCCCTGGTGGCATAGTGATTAAGAATCCGCCTGCTAATGAAGGGAACACAGGTTTGATCCCTGGTCTGGGAAGTTGCCGCAGAGCAACTAAGCCCACGCACCACAGCTACTGAGCCTGTGCCACAACTACTGAGCCTGCACTCTAGAGCCCGTGAGCCACAACTGCTGAAGCCCACGTGCCTAGAGCCCGTGCTCTGCAACAAGAGAAGCCACTGCAATGAGAAGCTTATGCACTGCAACGAAGAGTAGCCCCTGCTTGCCATAAATAGAGAAAGCATGTGTGCAACGATGAAGACTTAACGCAGCCAAAACAAACAAACAAAAAAATAGAATAATGAGAAACACCAGAAAATGAAATGAATAGGAAGAACTACTTTCTTTGCAATCTTCTCTTTTGTACATAAGTCAAATTTTTGTTTCAATATGATTTAAAATACCACTAAATATGAGACAAACTCTTAGTCTTGAAATATAGGTTCATCATCTACATATTTTACCCCACATGTTAAAATTGCTGTTTTTATTTAAATCAGCAAATATGTGAATTCCGAGGGTATTTTGATATTAGATAGGTTTCTTTCTTTCTTTTTTTTTTTTTATGACTGGTGGTAAGAAATGTATTCCTATGAAACAGGAAGAAACCTTGATTGATAAGTATTAAGAATACCTTGCAGTACGCGGGCCTCTCACTGTTGTGGTCTCTCCCGTTGTGGAGCACAGGCTCCGGACGCGCAGGCTCAGCGGCCATGGCTCACGGGCCCACGCTTCGCAGCATGTGGGATCTTCCCGGACCGGGACACAAACCCGCATCTCCTGCATCGGCAGGCGGACTCTCTACCACTGCGTCACCAGGGAAGCCCTAGCATAGACTCTTTAAATTGGCTGGACCTTTGACAAAAAAGTGTATACTTCACTCTAGTCAACCCCAGTAAAGTGTTCATAAGTTAAAACAAAATGAAACTCGAACTATCTCCATATCAGCAGGAGAGTATCCAGGTTTTGTGCAACATGAACCTCATACAATTTGCAAAAGTACTCTAATAAAATTTTACAAATTCACTAATTTAAAATTGCTACGCCTCTCTCAGTTCTTTCAAGGGAGGCCTATTCCAGTGAGAGAACTTGCAGCTTGAGTTCCAGTATGTTTATGGTACACATGCCTTCATATATGATAGTCAGATATCACGAATGAAGTATACTAGAAAAGCATCACAGTAGAGGCCAGGAGAGCTTTACCAGCGCTGAGATTAATCTGCCTGAATTTCTTTCCTCATTACAACATAGGCAAGTGTGCACTGGAAAAAATTATCTCTAAGGTTCTTTCCAGCTGAACAGTTTCTATTTTTTAATTGGAGAAGTCATCACTTCTGGAATGAGGAGAACTCCATGCAAATGTGGATGAAGCAAATAAACCTTGCAAATTGATTTGGGTACCCTAATTTACATGATTATTTCCTGGCATCCAGGTCTATATATTTTTTCACATGACAATATAGATGTTGATTATTCTCAGAGGGCTCAATTGGAAAAGATCTGTTTTTGCTTTGTAGTAATATTCACAAATAATTTCCAAGTCAAAGTTGCGAGTACTAGTGCCAGATCATGGGTGAGGGAGTAGGGATCTTATAGACGATCTTGGAGAAGAAAAATAAGGAAGAACAGAAAACCATCCCATTATTTGCCTTCTCATCTGTAATTCTTGGAATTGAAGATCTGACCTACTAACTGAATCTTATGAACATGGTGTCTTTGAAAGTGGAAGTAAGTTATCTAGCTTAGCAGGGTTTTTCCCTTTTAATGCTAGACTGGTAAGTGTAGAAGTTATACAAATATCATTGATATGTTGTGAAGATCTTTTAGGGATTTTTTTTCCACAATCAGTATAAAGATCAAGCTCTTTGTATCATCTGTTTACATATGTGAATATACACAAAAAAATTCTTCAGAGGTGTTCTAAAGTCTTTATCTTTGTCTGGTGCCAGGTTCTAATGGTTTTAAATGCCTTTTAAAAACCATAAGACAGCCTTTATATAAAGTCTTCATCAAAAAAATATTATGCTAATCCTAATAGAGTGTAGTTTAATGGAGGTCAAAGGTATGTCTTATTTCTCACTGTGCTCTCAAAACCTGTATAAGTAGCTGATATCAAGGAGCCATATTAATTAAATGTTGACTGAAAAAATAAATAATTTCTAACAAATAATTTCAAACTATAGAGCATTACCATTGTTCAAACTGTACATTGGTAGCAATAAACCTATATCTTCTTCTATAATTAACATAAAAATAAAATAAATGTGATTATATTAAGCACGGCTCATAGGTAGAGAAGTGGAATACTATTTATAATTCTGCCACCTGTTAAAGCAATAGCTATTAACATTTGGGGTTCAATTAATTTGTCAAAAGCAGTTCACTCTGTAAGCATCTATGTCTTTGTATTTCCATTTAATATACTATATATGAATACAGATCTTTTAAAAGTTCATTAAAACAGGAAAAACTGAAATAAAATATCTTTAATCTGCAGTAGTTCTCTATTTTGTTAAAAACAGAAGAGTTAATTTCCAAGATTAGCAATAACAAAACATTAAAAACTGTCTCATTGTTTCAATAAAGCAAATATGCAGAGCAAAATAATAGTCTCGGGCTTCCCTGGTGGCACAGTGGTTGAGAGTCCGCCTGCCGATGCAGGGGACGCGGGTTCGTGCCCTGGTCCGTGAGGATCCCACATGCCGTGGAGCGGCTGGGCCCGTGAGCCATGGTCGCTGGGCCTGCGCGTCCGGAGCCTGTGCTCCGCAACGGGAGAGGCCGCAGCAGTGAGAGGCCCGCGTACCGCAAAAAAAAAAAAAAAAAAAAAAATAGTCTCATAGGAAGAAAACTCAAGTATCTTACTGAAATAGACTTCCAATTTCAGTACAATGCATTTTTGTGGGATAGATTGGACTGTTGCACATAGATTAAATTTGACAGGATACCAGACTGTTGCCATATTTTTACTTTTAATTCAGTACCCTTTTTTGATAAATGTGGAGCAGAAAAATATAGTTTTTTGGTTTTTCCAGATGGGGAAAACCAATTGAATTTGTTTTCAATATTTCAAAACTCTGCCATGACTGTGTACCTGGCTTAGATTATTTTATAGCTAGCTGGAGGGTATTTTAGCCTTGACATTTCAGTTGTCCGGAAAATAGTGATGATATATGGACTGGCACTGCTTAGAGCTCCTGTTTTTCTTTCCAAAAGTGCAGTGTGATTAGCCTTTTTATCCATCCGACACTACTGCCCAGGGAGCCTTACGTGTCAAGGCCAATGCAGCTTTGATGAAGCAGCATCTCAAGGTATTATGATTTAAATTCTGGGCAGCAGTTGGAGGCAGCTTGTCTCCTGGTCTTGTTGTTCATTCATATTTGTCCCTTTCTTAGATAGGGATTGAGAAAGATCTTTTAACTGCACTCTACATAGTTTTTATGCCCTTTGGAGACAGAAGAAATCCAAAGAGGGTATATGCGCATATGGTTGAGAAGGGACGATGAGCAGAGCTGGAAGAGACACAAAACTTTATTTCTACCCTGGCATTGCCAAAGCTCCAGGGCACATATACTACTGTGTCAAGTAACAAATATAACTTCTGACCAAAATTGAGAAAGGTTTTTAGAATAAAACTCCAAGTTATGCAAAACTCTGAAAGGACAGAGCCAACAATATCGGTCTAAGAATAAGCAGAATGTTAGTTAAGAACAATTTTTCTGTGAACAACAGCTGGAGCACTTGATAGAGAAGTCTAGGGATTGGTGATTCTCAGTGTTTACATCCAGATATCCTTACTGATTTATAACTTGCCTTAGTCCATCTGAATCCTAACACCTGCCTTGACTGTGATAACCTGGCCTTTATTACTAAGCACTGCCTGGAGTGGAACAGCTCATCCCAGCCCCTGGCAGGATGGCACATTCACCTTTGGGGAGCAGTCTCCCATACCACTATTTAGGATAACAGAAGAGATCACCACACTTTAACAGACTGCCCTAAAGACTTCTATCCCCTTGAGCTTCTTCATATTGGAAGACTCCAACAGGAGTAGAGTTCTCAAACAGGCAGGCAACAAAATAAACACACCAGTCAATCTGAAGCACGCTAAGAGCTCTACCGGTCCGAATAATAAGATATAAAAAGTCTTGTTATGTGAACAAGAGATTAATTTAACTCATCTATTTTTTCATTTGTATCATATCTGAGGAAAGTTAAATGATTCACACTTTATTTTTAATTTTTAAAAATTAAATCAAAATGGAGCTGAGAGCTACCTTATGAAATGGGAAAGTGGTGATCAAAGAAGCAGTAGTTGTAATCAGCGATGACTTGAAGGGCTTTCGCTTTTCCATAATACCCATTAACACCCCCCCACACCTGACAAAAGCAACCAAGTAAATTTATCATCTAGGTTAAAGCAGTGTTTTGCCATGCATTGTTCTAAATCATGTATTCTAGTATCTTCTGTTGATACTAGATTGACACAAAAAGCCTCTCCTCCCAAGAGAAATGAAGCCACCAGGGGATAGCAGGAGACCTGGAAGAAGATATTAGACTCTACTCACCTTAGTGGTCACTGCATCCAATCCCCTTGGCCCCTTCTTTCTCCTTTTATTGAAGGGTTTTATTTATAGACTAGGACATGTATAATGTAAGACATTTGCTATGAATACCTCGGGATTTCTTATATCATCATAGAATCACCTTTCAGATATTCAAGAACAGATCTAGTTTGCATATTTACCATGGTTATACAACTACATAATACATGGTAAAATAATTTTAAAACATTTACTCCATAGGTGACGTGTATTAGTTGAAGTTACACAACAAATATTTTAATAGGAAAATACTTCTTCCTACCACACTCCTACAAATTTTCTTTCTGCTGGTAACCCCTCCAAGCAATGGCAAGTTGCAAACTGAAGGCTAAGATTTCTGCAAGCAGCTATGATTCTTAACACTATGGAATCAACTGTGGGATGGAGTGACAAATGTGGTAAAATATGGAAAGGGAGGGAGGGTTTCTCTGCCTGACTACGACTTCTCATGTATTTAAGGGGGGAAAATCCACATAAGCAACACATCTATACATTGGGTGTAGTTTAAGACAGTCTGTGCCTCATATTGATTATTTATTATGTTACTTTCCTTTCTCTTCATCCTGTAACTGAAAAATCATTACTTGGATATATAATTCTTTTTTTTTTCTTTTTCTTTTTTTTTTTCTTTTTTTGCGGTGCGCGGGACTCTCACTGTTGTGGCCTCTCCTGTTGCGGAGCAACAGGCTCCGCACGCACAGGCTCAGCGGCCGTGGCTCACGGGCCCAGCCGCTCCGCGGCACGTGGGATCTTCCCAGACCGGGGCACTAACCCCTATCCCCTGCATCGGCAGGCGGACTCTCAACCACTGCGCCACCAGGGAAACCCCTGGATATATAATTCTTGCCTTTGGGAGGTCTGAGGTCTTCTGCCAGCCTTCAGTAGGTGTTCTGTAGGAGTTGTTCCACGTGTAGATGTATTTCTGGTGTATCTGTGGGGAGGAAGGTGATCTCCGCATCTTACTCTTCCGCCATCTTCCTCAACTCCTTCTATAATTCTTCACAGAATTTTGAGAACTGCAGCATGAATTGTTTATGTTGTGTCTATCTATGGAGGAATTTTTAAGTTGTCAGTGGGTTATGTCGCATCTCAGAAAATAAAGCAAGTCACACCTCCAGGGAAAAAACTTACCATTATCAAGGATGTTGTTCCTTGGCACCATTGACTTTATCCAATGGCAGCAGCCTAAAATTTCCATAGAAACTGGATCTGAAACTGCTAAACTAGATAGAAACTGCTAAAAGTGCAGTTCTCCATGGCAATATCAGTTGAATTAAAAGGAAGCATAAATTGCCTTATTAGAATCTTTTCCCAAAGAGTCCGTGTTCTCACAATACTTGCATTTCCTTGTCATAAGCAATTTTATTACACAGTAACCTGCTGCCCAAGAGAGAAACTTTACAAGAAGACTTGAGATCATCATCATCATCATTATCCAAGGGATTCATCCATAAAATTAAAAATTATAGTGCTTACTTTATTTGATTGTTAGGGGTAAATGTCTATAAATATTCCAACAGAAACATTTTAAAAACGTTTAGCTTTTCCTTCCTTTCTTTTTTCCTTCATTTCTTCCTCCCTCTTTCCTTCCCCTCATTCCTTAATTCTTTATGCTTTCTTTCTTCCTTCTTACTCTTTCTCTTTCCCTTCTTCTTTTCCTTGCTTCCTTCTTTACATCCTTTTCTTCCTCTCTTTCATCGTCAGACATATTTACCCAGTCATATATGAAGAACATCCAGCATTAAATCCTGTAGTCAAAGAGGAATCAGAGTATCATCTCCCCTTTCCTCCCATTTCCTTATTGGGTCTGACATAATCTATCTAGTCATTAGTAGTCTGTGGTTGCAAGAAAAATAATTAGGCCCAATACCTTCTAAGGTAACTAAGAATTTACTGTATTCACACCTATGAAGCTGCAGCCCTTCTGCAGTACACTCTAGCCTTGCTCCCCTGGCTAGAGAAACTACCAGGAAGAGCAGAAGTTTAGGAGGAAAGCCAAGCTCTTTCCTTCCCCTTATAGTAACAGGCTGTTGGTTCTGCCTTTCTTTAGTGGTGTCAGGCAGGAAGAACGAACGCTATGCAGACTTGTCTAATAACTTGAGCCAGGAATAGGAAAAAATTTCTTTCTTGCTTCCCTCTGTCTGGCTTCATTCATTCATTTAATCATCTACTCATACAACAGATACTTACTGATTCCTTTTTATTTCCTTATACCTCCACATGATGCCATTTATCTCTTCCCTTCCATTCTCCATGTAATAATTCGATCATTGGGCTTCTCCAAAAGCTTCTTACTTGTTCTTTTTGCCTCAACTTTTTCCTCCAGCCTGTCCTACAAGCCTGTTGGCTTGCTAAGGGGCTATTCTCCTGAACTTTTACAGCCTTCCCAGCTCATAACATGAAGTTCAATCTCTTTAGCCTTGAATTCAGAGTGCTCTAATCTGGGCTCAATGATTCCACTTTTCAAATACCATATTCCTAAACCAGATTGAAATATTTGTGCTTCCCACTCCCTGTCCTCCTTTTTTCTTCCTGTCTCTATGTTATATTCTCCACCTGGAATGCTGTTAGGCTCACAAATCCTCTTGAAGATCCTCTTAGTTCACTTCAATGCCAGACCTCCCTTGATCTTCCCCTTCCTGTTCTTCAGCTGAAGGTCATCTCTGGCTCTTCTAAATCCTATGGCACTTTATCTCTCTCATAACCTTTTGCACTTCCTATCTAATTTCGTAGTTTTATGTATTTATATACATGACTTATTTGCCCTTGTAGAATATAAGCTCCTTGAAAGCAGAGGACATCATTGAATTGGCTTTCTAATCCAACAGTGTGCTTTATTCATAGTCTTTAACTGCATAAGTGGATGCCTACTGTACTGCAATATCATTGGTTATTTTTAAGAAGACATGTTATATAATGAGCCTATTGTTAATTTCAACTATAATGAGTAATATTGTGGTCCGGTAAAAGCCTTTGACGTCTTTTCTTGATAAGTACACACTGACAGGTGCATCAGTTTCAGCAAGATTAGAACCTCTGCAGAATCATAAACTTTCCTTCACAAACTATTGTTCATCAGCATCTTTAGTGACCGTAATGACTATTGACAATCAGAATAAGGAGTGTTCTCATCACCCAGAGCAAGGACATCTTTTTCTCTTCACTATCTAACAGTCTTGAAATCCTTTATGTTTTAAATAAAATTCACGTTTCAAACTTCAAAGAGGATAAAAAGACACATTGCAAAATCTCCCTCCAATGCTATTTCTCTTTGTCCAGGTCCCAGTAAACCCTTAAACAGATATTACTTAGTTAGATTCTTTTGTGTCTTTCCAGACAGGTTTTTATGTATATAAAAGCAAATATGAATACATTATTTTCCTGTGTTTTACACCAATGATGCCATAGTATACACACTCTTCTACTTTTGTGGTTTTTTACTTAAAAGGTGTGTCTTGAACATCTTCCTAGATCAACATGTACAGTGTATCCTATTACACTGTGGATATACTGTAATATATTTAAGAGTATAGCTTAAATTCATGGATTTATGGATGGATTAGCTTCTTTATAAACTTTGCTATTACAATCTAGTCCACAATTAATAACTTTGTGTATACATCATTTTCTATGTATATGAACATATGTGTAAGAAACAATCCTAGAATTGGAATTGGTTGCTCACAGGGTGTATGCCTTATAATTTTTGGTAGATACTTCAAAATTGCCCTCCATAGAGAATGTACCAATTTATACTTTCATGAGCAATGAATGACAGTTTTAAACATTTTAAAACAAGTGTGTTTTAAAACTCTTGCAGTTTTGTCATACTGATGCTTACAAATAGCATCTCTGTTTGTTTTAATGTGGGATGCTTCATGCATTTGCATATCATCCTTGCACAGGAACTATGATAATTTTCCTGGATCACTTCAATTCTTGGTGTATGTGCTACAGAAGTAAGCACTCTGCTTACTTGTATTTTGACTGTTATTTTGAATGAAATCAGTGTGTTTTCATATGTTTAAGAGCCATTTGCCGATTTTAAATTTTCTCATAAAAACTCTATTCATCTCCTTTTCTATTTTCCTGTTTATTTTTTTGGAATTCTTTGTAACTTACGGAAATCAGTTATGATGTGACTTGTACATGTTTTTCCCAGTTTATCATTTATGCTTTGATGTTCAGTATGCTGTTTTTTGCCATGTAGAGGTGTTTTTTGTTGTTGATAATTTCTTTTATGGATTCTAAATTTTGGATCACAGAAAGACCTTTTCCCCATTGAGATTGTAAAATAATTCTCCCTCTCTTTCTCTTTTCTTCTCCTGGTAGCTTTCATAAAATCATTTCTTTACATTTAAATGTTTGAACCATTAGAAATTGATCCTGGTGTGTATCTGACTCTATTTTTGCACCAAAACCATTTATTTAATAGGCAATTTTATCACTACTGGCATAAGTTTATTGAGTTTATTAGTATTTAGTACTTTTTCATGCTGCTAGAAAGTTTGTCTTTTCTTCAATCATAACTTCTAAGCAGTTGTTTGTATATATGAAAGCATTTACTTTAATTATATTAATTGTTTATCTTGCTAACTTGCTGAATTCTCTTATTTATTGTACTGATATTTGTGAGTATACTGGGCTCCCCACAATGTATTATTCTCCAGTCATATCATTTGCAAATAGGAATGGTTTTAAGTCCTACTTTCAAAGTTCATAGCTCTTATTTTTTCTCTATTTTCTGATTATGTTGGTTATAAAATTGTTAAATATTGATAGTGGACTTCCTTTTCATGTCCTTGACTTAAAAGAATCTCATGTGTCCTCAGAAAGCAGCATACTGGGTGTTTGCTTAGATGGCTCTTGGACAGAAATAAAAATATTTTCCATTTTTAAGAAAGTATATACTTTTCCCTAGCATATTAATTATATTCTATCAAAGAAGATATTTAATTTTGTGAAATTCCTTTTTAGGATCTTTGGTAATGATTATAATTGTTCTCCCAATATATTTTAATATTATGAACTTTCATAATAATTTTCCTAATATTGGATCACCTTTGCATTATAAGAATAAAGATCAAAACAATCATAATATATTTTTCTGGATACTGTTTGATAATATTTTATGTGAAAGTTTTCAATTAATATTCACATCCAAAATTTATCTCTAATTTCCTTTTGGTATATTTTATTATGAGTTTTGGTGCCAATGTTGTCCTTATTTTTTAGAACTTTGAAGGTTTCCTCTTTGTTTTATGTTCTGTAACATTTTAAATAGAACTGGAATTCTGTTCTTTTTGGTTTTGTAGACCTTCCTGTGGAAAATAATCTTAGACTGGTAGTTTTTTGCGACAGATGCTTGACAAAAGTTTTTATTTCTTTTATGGGTTGGTCTTTTTAAATGATGTTATCTTCAAGAGTTGGTGTTGGTAAATTATATTTTTTTCTGGAAAATTGCTTATTTTTCCAGGTTTTTAAATTTTTTGCACAGAGGTAAGCAAAATAATTTCTTATGAATCTATAAATGTTCTTTTTTAAAAAATTTTGTGTTAACCCCTGCTTAACATTTCTGCTTCTCAGTAATTATATTTTCCTCTTTTTTTTTTTTTCCCTAGATTTGTTCAATAAGAAGCATTTTATTGCTTTGTCTGGTTCTTCTTGGCTTGTCTTATATTCCCCTAGTTTTTCTCTTCTGTCTCTGGTCATTATTTATCTGGTTTCTTTGCCAGTTTCTCTTTGTGTATCTAAACGGTAAGTACTACAATTCCATAGCCTCTTAGTTTAGCCCTTTTCTCTCAGAATATCCTTTCTTGAGATAAGCTGTCCCATCCATCACATAGTTTAATTGACCATTCACATGCTGATGACTCCCATACATATATCACTTCTTGAAACTCCAATTCTTAGTTCTAGATATATATCATTCTTTTGATTTTTAATAGACCAATACAATTAAATGTATCTAAAACTTTGTTCTCTTCCATCACAGTCAGTGTCACCAGCATCTACCTTGTTTGACAATCACAGAGTTCTAAAAGGTATCCCCAATACTTTGTTCTCTTACTCTTTATATTCATTAAAGTGATGAATCCTTTTAATTCTCTCTCTTAAGTATCTCATTAACCTATCTTCTTCTCTCCTTACTGTCTTGACTCTATTCTAAGCCACCATCATCTCTTGCTTTACCATAGCTACAGTCTCTTAACCAGTCCCACTATAACCGTTCTTGTTCCTTCCCCATTCTTTCTTCATATTGAAGCTGGACATAATATTTCTCTCTTGTTTAAGTCCACTCAATATCTGCCATTGTTCAGAAAACTATTTAAAATTTCACATGGCCTTTAAGGTTCTGAGAGATGTGGTCCCTGCACACCATTCTCAACCTGAGACACTCACCCCTTTGTTTTCTCTACTGCAGCCAACCCAGTAGTCTTTGTATTCCTCAAATGCACCATTCTTCTTTTATCATCTTATGACATTTGCACATGTTTGTTACCTTTATTTGAACAATTTACTGCTACTTTTTCTTTCATTAATAATACCTTTTTATCCTTTGGAGTTTGTCTTCAAAATCTATTTCTCAAATAAGCTTTATTATAGTCACCATTTCTAGATCCTTTTGGTAACTCTCTTTGTTCCATCTACTAGTTGAGTTTACAATTAAATAAGTAATTGGGTAATTAGTTGTTTAGTGAGTATTTCTCATACTAAAATGTAGCCTCAATGTGTATATCTGGTTCACTACTTAATCCCCAGTACCTAGTAAGATGACTGTCCACTAAATAGTTCAAAACACTGGGAAAAAAATATTATCAAGAAAAATATAATAATTACTGTATCATATGGCAGTTTTAATTTTTTGAGGAACCTTCATACTGTTTTCCATAGTGGCTACACCAAATTACATTCCTACCCACAATACATGAGGGTACTCTTTTCTACACATTCTTGCTGACACTTGTTATTTCTTGTCTTTTGATGATAGCAGTTGATGATACATGAGGTAATAACTCATTGGAGTTTTGATTTTCATTTCTCTGGTAATTAGTGATGTTGACCCTCTTTTAATGGGCTTGTTGACCATATTTATGTCTTCTTTGGAAAAATTCCTATTCAGGTCCTCTGTTCATTTTTAAATTTGATTTTTTTATATTGATTTGTATTCATTCTTTTTATAATTTGAACATTAACCCTTTATTGGATAAATCTTTTGAAAATATATTCTCCCATTCAGTAGGTTGCATTTTCATTTGGTTGATGGTTTCCTTTGCTGTGAAAAGCTTTTCAGTTTGATGCAGTCCCATTTGTTTATTTTTGCTTTTGTTTTTCTTGTCCAAGAAAACATATAAAAAAGTATTGCTGAGACTAATGTCAAAGAGAGTACTACCTACTTTTTTTCTAGGAGTTTTATGGTTTCAGGTCTTACATCTAAGTCTTTAATCCATTTTGAGTTTATTTTTCTATATGGTGTGAGAAAGTAGTTTAGTTTCTTTTATTTACTTGTAGCTGTCAAATTTTCCCAGCACCACTTATTGAAGGGACTATCTTTCCCCATTGTATATTCTTGCCTACTTTGGCATAGATTAATTGACCATATGTGTGTGGGCTCATTTGTAGGCTCTCTGTTCTGTTCCATTGATCATGTGTCTTTTTTTGTGCCAGTACCATACTATTATGATTACTGTAGCTTTGTAGTATAGTCTGAAGTCAGGGTGCATGATACCTTCAGCTTTGTTTTTCTTTCTCAAGATTGCTTTGGCTACTCCAGGTCTTGTTTCTCTCCATACAAATTTTAAGATTTGTTCTAGTTCTGTGAAAAGATTCTTTGGTGTTTTGATAGGGATTGGATTGAATCTGTAGATTTGCTTTGGGTAGTATGGACATTTTAAAAATATTAAATCTTTTGATCGATGAGCACAGTATATCTTTCTATTTATTTATGTTGTCTTAAATTTCTTTTATCAGTGTCTTACAGTCTTCAGAGTATAGGTTCTTTACTTCCTAGGTTAAATTTATTCCTAAGTATTTTTTTGATGTGATTATAAATGGGATTGTTTTATTGCTTCCTTTTTCTGATAGCTTGTTATTAGTGTATAGAAACACAACAGATTTCTGTATAATAATTTTGTATCCTGCAACTTTACTGACTCGTTTATTCTAATAGTTTTTTGGTGGAGTCTTTAAGTCAGACAGAGAAAGACAAATACTGTATGTTTTCACTGATTTGTGGAATCCAAAAAACAAAAACAAATGAACAAATATAACAAAACAGAAACAGACTCAAAGATACAGAGAACTAACTAGTGGTTGCCAGATGGGAGGAAGTTGGGGGAATGGATGAAATAGGTGAAGGAGATGAAGAAGTAAAAAATATCAATTATGAAATAAATAAGTAACAGGGATGTAACAGAACAGGGAATGTACAGTCATTAATATTTTAATAACTTTGGTGCATAGTCTATAAAAAAATTGAATCACTAAATTAGACACCTGAAACTAATATAATACTGTAAGTCAACCATACTTCAGTAAAAAAATTTTTTAAAAGAAAAACATGATAAAAGTTTAAAAAAATTCTCACTCTAAAATTTAAAACAAACTCCAGAATCATTATAATATTATCAGTCAACCAGGATGAACAGTTCAAAACTGAATTATAAATTTAACATATATCTTGGTTAAGAAATGAATGATTAATGTATTAATATAATAGTATAACCATCTTGAAACATAAAGTAAAATTCTCAGATTACATTTTATGCCAAAATAAATTATACATGAATGTATATGAAAGAAAATATTTACCTGATCTTGGTCTGAATAAATATAACCCTTAAAATTTGACAAGGGCAGAAATGACATGAGAAATGATTAGTGCATTAAACCAAATAAAAAATAAAACGTTATAAGTAGATAAAAATTTGTTTAAAAAGATGTCTACAACACAGAAAAAAAGTATTCTAACACATGTGACAGAAAATAGATTATCTTTATATATGATACAATATCCTTATTAGTTAAAGAATCTCTATATATCACTAAGAAAATGACAAATGCCTCAGTTAAAGAAAAAAGTAATGGTTTCAAAGAGGCAAGTCACAAAATATTTTATGACTACTTTTGGCTGCTTAATAACCATGGAAATGAAAATAAAATGGAATACTATTTAATTAGGATTGCACTTGTTAGAAGAATGATATTATGCAGAATTAATTAACATATGGAAAAGTGGACATTCTCATAGGATGATGGCAGGACTATGAATTAAGTAACCTTTGCAGAGGGCAACTTGGCATTATGGGTCAAAAGCCTTCAGAATGATTATATCCTTTTCTCAGTCATTCCTCATCTAGAGATTTAACCTAAGGGAATATTTTGATAAATGCAAATGGATGTGTTTGACTTGTTGCCATTTAGTGTCCTACCTGCAGAAGGGAATAAGACTTTATGGCATGACTACTTATATTATCCATATCCATAATTACACTTAATTTTCCCTCTTTGCCCTTTTGTCTGTTTTTTATTCATTGTGATAGTTGTATGTTTTTTCTCAATCCTTATATGAAAGTACAAATGCTTTCTGAAACAAGGTGTAATACTAATACACACACACATCATTGATATTTATAGTTATGGTTTTTAACAGTCTACCTAATATGTAAAAACTATTCAATAATTTCTATTTGAATCAAACATAAGTTAGTATTTCATTATAGGAATTATATGGGCAGAACCTGTATGATCAGGGATATTTGTCAGGGATATTTGTCTTCTTCTGAAACAAAATACGTCTTTCAGTGTTCTCCAGAGTTCTTCTCCAGAGGCCATGTCCATGATATGCTCACTTAATTGACTTTGATATGCTCTCACACTTTATATATAGATTTGCTTCATTTTGTAGAAGCTCTGTGTCTATTAGAGAATCTGAAATAGATGTGGAAGAAGTTGCTCTTTATGTAGTCCCTGGATAAGTCCACTCTACCTGTCCTGAAAACAACCAGTACACAGTATGGGGTTGTTTTTTGTTTTTTTGTTTTTTTCAGAGGCAGATACATAGTAACACACAAGTTAGCAAAAGATTTCATCTTATCACATCAGTATATCCAAAACCTTAATTTTCAGCTAAAGCTAGTCCAGAATTAGATGACTCATCACTGCTATTAGGCATTAACCCAACAGGCTGTGAGATGCCAATGCTTTTGATACATTTTTCAAATAAGATCCTAAAGTGGCTGTGACAAGACAATATGAAAATTTTATGTAAAAAACATGTTTGACTTGATTAGTAGAAATTATAATTCCTGGGATGAATTAACATGTATTAACTCACAAATGTTTAAAAAAAAACACAAACAAAATTTAAGATAAAATTAGTGTTATACAAATTGTATGTAAAACATTCTATGCAATGTTTCAGTTTTGCACTAGGTTAGGTTTTAAATAAATACGATGTTTCATTACTTTGCTTTGAAAAATGATTTACTACTTTATCTATCAAACATACAGTTTGGTAATTGAGCAAACATTTTTCAGAAGGAAAATATTGCAAATACATGTAATTGAAAATTAAAACCAAGGCTATTACTGCTGCATAGGGCTGAAGAGACTGTTCACTAGAAACAAAATCTTTTTCTGGGGATTTTACCATGAATGAAAAAGAAATGTCCTGAGCCCAAATCACCAATAGGTGACAAAAATTTTAGGTTAGAGGACGTTTATACATCCTTTTGAGATTTTTCGTACCTTAGTTTGAGTATCTTTTAGAATAATTTCAAAAATGGTTTTTGACCATTTGTGAATTTCTTGGTCAAAATTTGACAACTTTTAATTCAGTCTAATATTTGACAAGCTAAGTCTAAAGTTCACATGTAAGATTAAAGGACAAAGAACAGCTAACTAAGGTAACTTTAAAGAAGAATAAAGACAGGACATTTATTATGAAACTATAGTAACTAAAAGTTTGTTACTAGTTCTGGAAAAGACCATAGTTAGACCAATAGGAAGAAGGGAGCACAGTCTGGTGAGTGTAGGGGTGTGGTGTATGTGACTCAGAGTGTGTAGAGCACCAGGGGGAAAAAATGGGGGCTCTTTTGCTGAGAACAGAGGATTCATTCAGACCCCTCTTGTTGGAAGCCATTGGCTAGAAATACTTGCCAGTACTGCCAAAGCACTGCTGTGAAACACCTTTAAATGATTGTCTTTTCGTTGTTAATATTCTTTTTGTTCCTTTATTGTTATTTGCATGGTTCGGCATGTCTTAATTTGGTATCCCAATCAAAATGCGATATGTGTCAGGAGCAGCATAAGGAGGGAAATGTATGACCTATTCAATGAGTGCTAGTGGGGAAAGCAACTATTCACAAGGAGCGGGGCTGGTGGCAATGGGGGGAGATGAGATTTCTGTTACACTCATACAGAAAAAGAAACCCCCAATAGACTAAAGATCTAAATGTGCAAAGTAAAATCACAAGGCCCTTAAAAAAATTAAGGAATGTATATTTAGAACCTTAGGATTTGTAAGGATTTCTTGCACAAGACAAAATATAAAAAATTGATAGATTTTATAACAAGAAAATTAATAAATTAATAAACTTTTACACACCAATGACACCATAAAACAAAGTGAAATGACAAACTAACAACAAACCAGAAGTTATTTCCAACCAAACACCTGGCAAAGTTTAGAATCTAGAATCTACAGGAAATGGTATGAATTACTAAGTAAGAGGAACAGTCTAATGGGTAAAATTATCAAAGGATATGAACAGATAAAGGTTAATGAACATATGGAAATATCCTCACTTGCAAAAAAAAGAGTTGCAAATTTAAAAATTCATGAGATGTTGTTCTCAGTATACTGTCATTTTCATTGTATTGTATGGTCACACATTGTAAAATATGACAACTCTAAGTGTTTTTGAGGATGTGGGACTCCTCATGTATTTCTGGTGGTAGTGAAAATTGGTATTACTTTGCATAGCAAAAGTGGGGACGTTTAGTAAAACTAAAGATGCACGCATACAGACACACCCACACACAAACATTCGACAACCCATAATTTCCACTTCTAGCCAACCACTTTCCTTTTACTCTGTGTGAAGGCACATTCCTGCCTATACTTTGCTGAAGCAGCTGGTAGAGAGGCCTTCTTCAGAACAGAGCTAAAAGTATTTTTCATCAATAAGGGAGACAGTCCTGTGGGCATTAGGTCAATTAGAGGGCTACCATATGACAGGGAATTTTGCTGTTGTGAAAAACTGTACATCTTTCCTTGTCTTTATCTCTACCAGAAATCCGAAATCAATGAGGGCATTGCATTCCGGCCCTAAATCTGTCTCCATATTAGCAGCCTACTGTAGTAATGGTCCCACTTTACTTAGGGGGGTATTGATATTCAGGCAGGATGACACAGGATGTCCGTTTCAGTTACTAAAATATTTAAATACTTTCACATTGATTACTCTACCTTTTACCTTCACTCACACCATCAATAAAATGGTGATGCAGGCCAGCAAGCTACACTGCTGGACACCCTATGCCAAACAACTAGCAAGACAGGAACACAACCCCACCCATTAGCAGAGAGGCTACCTAAAATCATAATAAAGTCACAGAAACCCCAAAACACACCACTGGAGGCAGTCCTGCACACCAGAAAGACAAGATCGAGTCTCAACCACCACAGCAAAGACACCAGTCCACTCCACCAGAAGCCCACAAAACCTAATGAACCAACCTTAGCCACTGGGGGCAGACACCAAAAACAACGGGAACTACGAACCTGCAGCATGCAAAAAGGAGACCCCAAACACAGTAAGTTAAGCAAAATGAGAAGACAGAGAAACACAAGGCAGATGAAAGAGTAAGGTAAAAACCCACCAGACCAAACAAATGAAGAGGAAAAAGGCAGTCTACCTGAAAAAGAATTCAGGGTAATGATAGTAAAGATGATCCAAAATCTTGGAAATAGAATGGAGAAAACGTTTAACAAGGACCTAGAATAACTAACGAGCAAACAAACAATGAACAACACAATAAATGAAATTAAAAATTCTCTACAAGCAATCAATAGCAGAATAACTGAGGCAGAAGAACGGATAAGTGACCTGAAGATAAAGTAGTGGAAATAACTACCGCAGAGCAAAATAAAGAAAAAAAGAATGAAAAGAATTGAAGACAGTCTCAGAGTCCTCTGGGACAACATAAAATACACCGACATTCGAATTATAGGAGTCCCAGAAGAAGAAGAGGAAAAGAAAGGGACTGAGAAAATATTTGAAGATATTATAGTCGAAAACTTCCCTAATGTGGGAAAGGAAACAGTCAACGAAGTCCAGGAAGCACAGAGAGTCCCATACAGGATAAATCCAAGGAGAAACATGCCAAGACACATATTAATCAAACTATCAAAAATTAAATACAAAGAAAAAAATATTAAAAGTAGCAAGGGAAAAACAACAGATAACACAAGGGAATCCCCATAAGGTTAACAGCTGATCTTTCAGCAGAAACTCTGCAAGCCAGAAGGGAGTGGCAGGACATATTTAAAGTGATGAGAGGGGAAAACCTACAAGCAAGATTACTCTACCCAGCAAGTATATCATTCAGATTTGATGGAGAAATTAAAACCTTTACAGAAAAGCAAAAGCTAAGAGAATTCAGCACCACCAAACCAGCTTTACAACAAATGCTAAAGGAACTTCGCTAGGCAGGAAACACAAGAGAAGGAAAAGACCTACAATAACAAACCCAAAACAATTAAGAAAATGGTAATAGGAACATACATATCTATAATTCCCTTAAATGTAAATGGATTAAATGCTCCCACCAAAAGAAACAGACTGGATGAGTGGATACAAAAACAAGACCCATATATATGGTCTCTACAAGAGACCCACTTCAGACCTAGGGACACATACAGACTGAAAGTGAGGGGATGGAAAAAGATACTCCATGCAAATGGAAATCAAGAGAAAGTTGCAGTAGCAATTCTCATATCAGACAAAATAGACTTTAAAATAAAGACTATTAGAAGAGACAGAGAAGGACACTATATAATGATCAAGGGATCAATCCAAGAAGAAGTTATAGCAATTATAAATATTTATGCACCCAACATAGGAGCACCTCAATAGATAAGGCAAATGCTAACAGCCATAAAAGGGGAAATCGACAGTAACACAATCTTAGTAGGGGACTTTAACACCCCTCTTTCACCAATGGACAGATCATCCAAAATGAAAATAAATAAGGAAACACAAGCTTTAAATGATGCATTAAACAAGATGGACGTAATTGATATTTATAGGACATTCCATCCAAAAACAACAGAATACACTTTATCTCAAGTGTTCATGGAACATTCTCCAGGATAGATCATATCTTGGGTCACAAATCAAGCTTTGGTAAATTTAAGAAAATTAAAGTCATATCAAGTATCTTTTCCGACCACAACACTATGAGACTAGATATCAATTACAGGAAAAAAAAATCTGTAAAAGACACAGACACATGGAGGCTAACCACTACACTACTAAATAACCAAGACATAACTAAAGAAATCAAAGAGGAAATCAAAAACTACCTGGAAACAAATGACAATGAAAACACGATGACCCTGGGCTTCCCTTTTCGTGCAGTGGTTGAGAGTCCACCTGCTGATGCAAGGGACGCAGGTTCGTGCCCCGGTCTGGGAAGATCCCCCATACTGTGGAGCAGCTAGACCCTTGAGCCATGGCCACTGAGCCTGTGTGTCCAGAGCCTGTGCTCCGCAACGGGAGACACCACAACAGTTAGAGGTTCACGTACTGCAAAAAAACCCACAAAATAACAAAAAACCCCACGATGACCCAAAACCTATGGGATGCAGCAAAAGCAGTTCTAAGAGGGAAGTTTATAGCAATACAATCCTACGTCAAGAAACAAGAAACATCTCAAATTAACAACCTAACCTTACACCTAGAACAATTAGAGAAAGAAGAACAAAGAAACTCCAAAGTTAGCAGAAGGAAAGAAATCATAAAGATCAGATCAGAAATAAATGAAAAATAAATTAAGGAAACAATACAAAGATCAATAAAACTAAAAGCTGGTTGTTTGAGAAGATAAACAAAATTGATAAACAATTAGCCAGACTCATTGAGAAAAAAAGGTGGAAGACTCAAATCAGTAGAATTAGAAATGAAAAAGGAGAAGTAACAACTGACACTGCAGAAATACAAAGGATCGTGAGAGTTTACTACAAGCAGCTCTATGCCAATAAAATGGACAACCTGGAAGAAATGGACAAATTCTTAGAAAAGCACAACCCTCTGAGACTGAACCAGGAAGAAACAAAATATAAACAGACCAATCACAAGCACTTAAATTGAGATTGTGATTAAAAATCTTCCAACAAACAAAAGCCCAGGACCAGATGGCTTCACAGGAGAATTTTATCAGACATTTAAAGAAGAACTAACACTTATCTTTCTCAAACTCTTCCAAAATATAGCAGAGGGAGGAACACTCCCAAACTCATTCTACAAGGCCATCGTCACCCTGATACCAAAACCAGACAAAGATGTCACAAAGAAAGAAAACTACAGACCAATATCCCTGATGAACATAGATGCAAAAATCCTTGACAAAATACTAGCAAACAGAATCCAACAGCACTGTAAAGGGTCGTACACCATGATCCAGTGGGGTTTATCCCAGGAATGCAAGGATTCTTCAATATATGCAAATCAATCAATGTGATAAACCATATTAACAAATTGAAGGAGAACAAACATATGATCATCTCAATAGATGCAGAAAAAGCTTTTGACAAAATTCAACACTCATTCATGATAAAAACACTCCAGAAAGTAGGCATAGAGGGAATTTTCCTCAACATAATAAAGGCCATATATGACAAACCCACACCCAGCATTGTTCTCAGTTGTGAAAAACTGAAACCATTTCCTCTAAGATCAGGAACAAAACAAGGTCGTCCACTCTCACCACTGTTATCCAACATAGTTTTGGATGTTTTAGCCACAGCAATCAAAGAAGAAAAAGAAATAAAAAGAATTCAAATCAGAAAAGAAGAAGTAAAGCTGTCACTGAAGATGACATCGTACTGTACCTAGAGAATCTAAAACATGCCACCAGAAAACTACTAGAGCTAATCAATGAATTTGGTAAAGTACCAGGATAAAAAATTAATGCACAGAAATCTCTTGCATTTTTATACACTAATGATGAAAAATCTGAAAGACAAATTAAGGAAACACTCCAAGTTACCATTGCAACAAAAAGAATAAAATATCTAGCAATAAACCTCCCTAAGGAGACAAAAGAATGAGACAAAAGACCTGTTTGCAGAAAACTGAGACACCGATAAAAGAAATTAAAGTTGATACAAACAGTGGCTTCCCTTGTGGCACAGTGGTTGAGAGTCCACCTGCTGGTGCAGGGGACATGGGTTTGTGCCCTGGTCTGGGAAGATCCCATATGCCGTGGAGCAGCTGGGCCCATGAGCCATGGCCGCTGAGCCTGCATGTTGGGAGCCTGTGCTCCGCAATGGGAGAGGCCACAACAGTGAAAGGCCTGCATACCGAAAAAAAAAAAAAAAAGATGATACAAACAGATGGAGAGATATACCATGTTCTTGGATTGGAAGAATCAACATTGTGAAAATGACTATACTACCCAAAGCAATCTACAGATTCAGTGCAATCCCTATCAAACTCCCAATGGCATTTTTCACAGAGCTAGAGCAAAAAATTGCATAATTTGTATGGAAACACAAAAGACCCTGAATAGCCAAAGCAATCTTGAGATAGAAAAACGGAGCTGGAGGAATTAGGCTCCAGGACTTCCAACTACACTACAAGACTACAATAATCAAGACAGTATGGTACTGGCACAAAAACAGAAATATAGATCAATGTAACAGGATAGACTGCCCAGAGATCAACCTGTGCATATATGGTCACCTTATCTTTGATAAAGGAGGCAAGAATATACAATGGGGAAAAGATAGCCTCTTCAATAAGTGGTGCTGAGAAAACTGGACAACTACATGTAAAAGAATGAAATTAAAATACTCTCTAACACCATACACAAAAATAAACTCCAAATGGATTAAAGGCCTAAATGTAAGGCCAGACACTATAAACCTCTTAGAGGAAAACATAGTCAGAACACTCTATGACATAAATCACAGCAAGATCCTTTTTGACCCACCTCTTAGAGAAATGGAAATAATAACAAAAATAAACAAATGGGACCTAGTGAAACTTAAAAGCTTTTGCACAGCAACGGAAAAGATAAAGAAGACGAAAAGACAACCCTCAGAATGGGAGAAGCAACTGACAAAGGATTAATCTCCAAAATTTACAAGTAGCTCATGCTGCTCAATATCAAAAAAACAAACAACCGAATCCAAACATGGGCAGAAGACCTTAATAGACATTTCTCCAAAGGAGATATACAGATTGCCAACAAACACATGAAAGAATGCTCAACAACACTAATCATTATAGAAATGCAAGTCAAAACTACAATGAGATATCACCTCACACCAGTCAGAAAGGCCATCATCCAAAAATCTAGAAACAATAAATACTGGAGAGGGTGTGAGAAAAGGGAACCCTCTTGCACTGTTGGTGGGAATGTATATTGGTACAGCTACTATGGAAAACAATATGGAGTTTACTTAAAAAACTAAAAATAGAACTACCATATGACCCAGCAATCCCACTACTGGGCATATACCCTGAAAAAAACATAATTCAAAAATAGTCATGTGCCACAATGTTCATTGCAGCTCTATTTACAATAGCCAGGACATGGAATCAACCTAAGTGTCCACTGACATATGAATGGATAAAGAAGATGTGGCACATATATACAATGGAATACTACTCAGCCATAAAAAGTAATGAAATTGAGTTATTTGTGGTGAGGTGGATGGACCTAGAGTCTGTCATACAGAGTGAAGTAAGTCAGAAAGAGAAAAACAAATACTGTCCACTAACCTATATATATGGAATCAAAAAAAATGATCTGATGAACCTAGGGGCTGGACAGGAATTAAGACACCGACATAGAGAATGGACTTGAATATACGGGCATGGCGAAGGGTAAGCTGGGACGAAGTGAGAGAGTGGCATTGATATATATATACTACCAAATATAAAATAGATAGCTAGTGGGAAGCAACTGCATAGCACAGGGAGATCAGTTCTGTGCTTTGCGGACACCTAGAGGGGTGGGATAAGGAGGGTGGGAGGGAGATGCAAGAGGGAGGGGATTGGGGGATATACTTATGCATATAGCTGGTTCACTTTGTTATACAGCAGATACTAAAACAACACTGTAAACCAATTATACTCCATTAAAGATGTTAAAAAAAAGAATATCATTCTATTTTTACACAAGTTAAAATCAAATGCTTAAGATTTCATCCAATGATTACAATATTTTCAAACTGTCAAGGCAAGAGGCTTTTGTTTCTCATGCTTTTTAAAAGCAGCAGTCATACATTCCATATGATGCAAAAGTATAAATAATAAAGGTAGAAATCATTGACTATGGCCCACTGTCAGAGAAAGAATTCAAGCAAAAAAAGAGCAACATATACAGGCCAGGATCTGAAATGGGAGGACATAAACAGACCTCAGTGTTTTCCAAACACCATCAGCTCTATTATAATGCTTGTTTTGAAAACACAACATGATTATACATGAGGGAGGATTGTGAGCATGCCGCAAGTTTTGTCTTTGCTTATCTGCAGTTTCATCAGCAATAAACGGCTAGGTAAATGTTAAAAACTGCACCCAACTGAACCAAAAGCCTTAGGAATATGCAAAATGCTCATATGAACACACCAGAAACATCCACCAGGTACCTCCGCTCACAGGTGTGTGATGAGCCAGCCCATCCAACTTCTGGTGGCACAACTTTTTTGTCTGGTTTCCAATGACCCTCCTTCCACCACCTCACAGTAATGCACAAGTCATAACGCATTTCCCTGAGCAAACTTCAGATCTTTGTCAAGGGAAGGTACCATATTCATTGGAGTATTTATATATTACTTGACCATTTAAAACGTATAAAACTATGCTACTGTTCTTCTTAGGTTCCTTTTTTTGTTTTTCTGTTTTTATTGTTATTTTTTAATTGGAGTATAGTTGCTGTACAGCATTATTTAAGTTACAGGTGTACAATATAGTAATTCACAATTTTTAAAGGTTATACTCCATTTATAGTTATAAAACATTTGCTGTATTCCCCATGTTGTACAATAATATACCCTTGTAGCTTATTTTACACCTAATAGTTTGTACCTCTTGATCCCCTACCCTTATATTGCCCCAGCCCTTCCCTCCTCCTAGTAGTAACCACTAGTCTGTTTTCTATATCTGTGAGTCTGTTTCTTTTCTTATATTCACTAGTTTATTGTATTTTTTGGATTCCACATGTAAGTGATATCATACAGTAAAAAAGAAAAAAACAATTTTTGAAATAGTTTTATAATCCTTTAATATAGATTTGATTTTTTACCCTCAATAACAATTTTAGTTTCAAAATGTATTTCAGCAATCTCTCTTAAGACACAAACCTAGTATTTTCAGAACAGGTGTCTTATTAGGAAGTGTTTTTGGACTGATGAGGTTTTTGAGCTTTTGTAAGTTCTTGAGTTCTGTTTTCTTTCAAGATAAAGTCACCTCTGTTCATTACATGCCATGTTCCTTTTATTCACTTTCTCTTTTTGCTGCAGTAACTTTGCCTAAATGTTGCCTTTTCCTTTTTCTTCACCTTGTTCTTACATAACTTGGTAACGTAACAATTCTATTTAGACCCTTTATTTGCACTAAAACTGCAGAGTAAGTTCTACTTGATTCGTTCCTTATCTGAAATCTGTCTTTCCTCTGAAATCCATGTTGATAACTGAATTTCTGCAGCACATGGACTAGGGGTGGAAGAGCGTGCAGAAACCCAGGAGGGTTCGGCAGGACTCTATGGTCTCTGCATCTGTTTGCGTTGGAGCTTTGTTAAATGTCCTGGACCTGTACTCATCTCACTGTGTCTGGGAGGCACCCATATCCAGTGCAGGAATGGCCCCTGACTTTAAATAATTCCCCTAGCTCAACTTGAAGAAGCTGACCCATTCACCATGACCAATTCAGTTGTTCTCTCATCTTTACAATCATTTCCACTTCCCAACAATAGAGGAGAGAAATATATGAATAATATATGTTTTGGCACTTGCATTGGAAGTCTGGGGGTGAACATGGAGGGGATAGCAAGGGAGGATCTCCGTAAGCAATGTCTATCTCCCATTTGCTCATTTCGTCTTTCATCTTCTATTTGATTGAATTGCAGTTAATTAGCTCTGAGTATTTCGTGGGACTGCTTAGCTTTCCCTTTACAGTTTTATGTTCATTAGGGAATCACCAAAGTGGTGAAGTACAGTGGTTTTCCTTGTCCTTTACAGGGACTCAGGAGAGGGCAAGTGGAAATGTCCACCTACTCTACCAGAATCCCTAATCTCATGCTATGCCTTCTATTACTCTCCTGAATGAAAGTATTAGTGATGTTTTGGGGGCACTGTTTCCTTATCTAATCCCCATCACTCTTCCCAACACAAACTGAGCAGAATTCAGGCTGCTTGGACTTTCCTAAACCAAGGCATAGCAATATTTTGAAACTTCTATTAAGTTCTTTTCCTGCCCTCTAATCATTTTCCTTGATTGTGCTGGTATAATTTTGCCATGTTTTGTTTTCTTTAACTATTTGTTTCTCCCCCTTTTGCGGGGCATAGAGATCTTATTATCTTGACATCAGTTTACTATCTTAAAATTAAAATCTGGAAAAGATAACTTTTTAAATGACTAAAATATGAAAATATTCACAGAGACACTGTTATAATTAGTACTGATGGACAAAATATACCAAAAGAGTGAAAGCAATATTAATGCTCTCTTAATGTTTTCTTCCCATTCATTTTAGTCCTCATATCTCTGATTTATTTTTCTCACCCAGAATTGGAATAGTGAGAGAGAATGTTGCCTTGTCTCAAGAAATGTCCCTCAATATGTCATATTGCTCTGAATATGTGAAGGGAAGAAAAAGCAGGCAGGCCATGTAACTGAGAAGTCCTCTCAAGGGGGAGTCTGTTTTCTCTTTCATTGTGCCCTTTGAGTAGTCACAGCGTTCACTATGAAGTTTCTTAGAATGTGCTCAAATCTTAGTGTCCTTGTTATTCATGAAGAGGGCACTTGCTCTTGCCTCCATTCTTCACTGCAATACCCACATATTCGGCCATCACAGACTACAGTATTCCCCCAGGTGTGAAACTGGGAAAACAGTGTTTAGAGGTTCCTTTTGTGACTTGACTTCCCTCACTGGGATCACTTGTGTGCCCATATTAAGATCTCCCTCTGGAAAAGATAATGGGCACAGTCAAGAAAGTTGATAGGTTTCACTGAAGGCAGCACCTACAGTTATTAAACAGTAGAACTGAAAAGCAGATGGCCATGTGCACAGAAAAAGCCTAGTTCAGGAAATCAACCAAGTCTCCTGGGCTGGCATTGCTGCCAAGACTCTCCAGTATTCTTCATAGCTATAAGGTTCCATCTATTTCATAGGAGCCTCACACAACAGCCAGAAATGAATGCAGTCTTTTTATTCAGCAGTGAAAGTTCTCCTGACTTTATGTAAGTCAAAATGCCAAGCAGATAATTGAATTACCGCAATAATATCACACTGTCGGGAGGGAAAGGTGCAGTTTCACAGAGGAAATGGTACCTTTTCAAATACTTAAGGCTACACACACATACACACACACACACACACACACACACACACACACATCAGTATACATATATATATGTAAAACAATATATGTATATGTGTATAGTGTATGTGTGTGTGCATGGAAAATTCCCTCCATTCTACTAAAGAAGTTGATTAATAATTGTGAAGCTGACAATCAATTCGTATTCTAAGTCATCATTATTAAAATGTATCCCATATTTGGTGAATGTAGTAGAAGATATTGAGATCTAGAAATTATTGGGACAAAGAAAAATATATTAAATATTATATTTAAATATAAAAATAAATATATTAAAAATAATTTACATAAAAGAACTAGGTCAGAGTCTCTGTTTAATAAATGGCAGTTATTGTTATAATAATGATTCTAAAGGCTTGTCTTTTGTAACTATTTTCTTTATATAATACTAATTTCCCAAAATACTTAGAGGCAGTATTCAGTAAAAATATTTTTTTAAAACCATATAAACTTTTAATAAAAGCTGAAAAATAGAGAGAGGAAGTTACATTATAAGCCATTTGGGGGTAAATGGGCTACAGAATCAACCAGAAAATAACTGAACTAAGGAAATCTATAACTATTGAGCATAAAACTTACCTCTGAGCTTCCTGGAAGTCAAGGAAAGAAGAAAATCATGAGTTATAGCTTTGATAGATAAATAACAATGACTCATACCATTTTCTCAGAATAGACCAATGTTCCCTGTCTATGCAATCCATCACAAATTTCTCTTGTGAGTATTTATTTAAGTAGTATGACCCACTTCTGTTTTTTGGAGGGGGCTTTTCCAGTTTAAAGCCTGTAATTGTTTATATAAAACTTCCATTCTCAAAGTATCCTTGTTGGGAAAATAAATTATGTGGTCATCCTTTTCAGCAGCAGAGAAAGATACTGAAACCCAGTGACTCATGCAGGTTTTTGAGGCCTGAAACATACTATCTTGGAGCCCCCAATTTAAGAAACAGAATATGCAATTACAAGTACAAAATTAGGAAGAAAAGATAACATTTCTTTAGAGTGAAAAATAAATCACAAAAAATTCAAATTTTTAAAGTTGACAACAAGCTATTAACAACTTGCTGTAATAATACATTTTTCCTACATTTGTTGGCTGTATACTCTAAAACAGTCGTCTAGAACAACATTTTTTTATTATTGAGTTTTTAATTTTTTTATTATTTTATTTTTTATATTTATTTTATTATTTTTTTATTATTGAGTTTATTTTTTATAATTGACACATTATATGAGTTTCAGGTGTACATGACAGCAGTTTTATATCATCTGTGAGAAAATAACATGGTTGATTGAACATTTTCATTATTATTGGTAGTTCTAAAAAGTTTATTTGAGCTTTACAACTTGTTTGTAATGTCGTAAATTTTTTGAATTGTTGTCAAATTTGGAAAATCCCTATCACGTTTCTTTCCATATATGAGCTGTAAGACTTCAGGAAATTTATATTTCAGGTTTTCTTGGGCAGACTAATCGTAAATATTTCTTAAACTGACAACATACATTGGCAGGTATGTCATTGACGCTTTGGTTACAGTGGCAGGTGAGTTTTATTATCTTTGTTAGTGTCAGGTACTGATGTTAAATCATCAGGAAATTTAAATATTTTCCCAGTTTGTATGATACATTCATCTTAATTGGATTATTGAATGATCCAAGAATCTATTCATTATTTCTCTGAGAGGTTTATCTTGTCCACTTCAAGATCTATTGCTTTGGGTATGATCTACCTGCTATTTTGTCTGGAATTTCCAAACTTTAGTAAAAGAAGAGGTGTCAGATTCACAAAGATAGTATCTGAAACACTGGGATGCATAAAACATGTAACTTCACGCACAGCTTCAGTAACCAGTTATAGTATTACTACAGGTTTGTGTCCTACAAAGACAGAAATTCTGACAAATCTATTTCCCTCAGTTCTCATGAAAAAGAAAAACACAAAGTATGGTGGTTGTTTAAATTGTTTATGGTGTTTTGTTGAGTCTATTCTTGGCAGATAGAAACTTCTGTGTTAACTTGGCACCGATGAGGACAGAATTCTCTGGTAACCATTTTACCTGTCTCATGGTTGGAAGTGTTTCTGAAAAGCTAGCTATGGCTCTGTACGTTTCAAACCTTGTTTCTTTTACACTACTCTTGTTCTTTGAATGCTGGTTCTGTTATGACCTCAGTCCCTGCAGCTTTGTATCACGACACCAGGAAAGTTGGCAAAGTATGTGCCAGGATGGCTAAGAATGGCACACTAAAGTCACTGCCATTATATAATGTAACCCACTAAATCCCTTCACTTTGGTGACCAATAATACTGTTGTAAATGTATTTGGTTTTTTGAAGCTCACAGGGTATTAATATGTTGGAACACTATGTAAACTTGAAGTCATAAACAGCATTTATTACCTCTGTAAAAAAAATCTGGTCAACACAAATTCCTGCTAGATACAAATGTTTTGGGGGCCACACTAATAACACCAGATAAGAGATGAAGTATGTCAGAGGAAAATGTAGAATGGGCCCAGGCAGTGGTTTTAACAGGTTATTGATAAAATATTTTACTTTTGTAAATTTTACCAAAAATTTCAACTTTATGAACCCAGTGTTAGGGCCCCTCTCAGGGCCTTGGAAGGTGCCTGAGGAAGTGAGAGGCCCTGAAGTTTGAACTTTGTCATCTTCATGATAAATCTGCTTCTGCTGACATGATACACAGGGACTTCCCTTAGCAAAGACCTAAGACCTGAAGACCTCAGCAAAGACCTAAGGCCAAGACCTTAGGTCTTAATTAAGTAAGAGTTCAGTAAAACCAACTCTACAAAGTCTTGGAATACAGCTTTCTGGTAATTATTCAGGTGTAAAACTTAGAGAATCTAGAGGAATAAGTGTTTAGCAAATAACTCTTCAATATCAATTCTCTAAGAAGGACATTTCTTCACGAGGCAATTCAAAATTGAGATAACTAGGGAAGAAATTCTGTGTAGCTGATCTGAAAAGCTATGTGTATGGACTTATAAAACAGATTTTAATTTTGTTAACATTGAAGTCTGGAAGGGTGGCCCTCATATTTTCCAAGCTACTCTCCGGAATATTGACTTTACTAGGTAGGGGTTAACACGTTAATTTATTTATACAAATGAATCCAAATGATTTTCAAATTTCTTAACTGAAGTCCCTAATCATACCCATTGTAACAATTTTGTCTCACAGTTACTGAAGGAGAAACTAAAGCAAATGGCTTCTTTGATGAATTTCTTTAACTCAAAACTCAGAAAACAAAATAAAAGAGTTGAGAGGAAGAAAGGCATGGCTTCGATAATCTCTTTTTTCCTGTGTGGGATAGAGTCCTCCATGGACGAGAGAACAAGTAAGACCAAGAGGTTCTCTGGGGCCTGTGGACAGAGAAAGGGACAAGTGGGACTGCTTCTTGAGGAAGCCAGGGGGAAGCTATCCTTTTGTTTCTTTGTTTGGGGGAAGATGTGGAGGGGTTGCTCAAGGTTTTCATCTTCTCAGTCTAATTCATTTTTATCCATGAATTCTTATGAAGTCATCAGGTCCGCAATTCAGAGTTTGGACTAGAAGTCTTGGGCTTTATTTTCTTCTATCTTTCTGAATATCCTCTTGGTTCATCTTCTCCTTATTCTCTGTATTCTGCTCTGTAATATTATCCTGCACTAAATTATACTTTACTTTTCTAGCATCCTTCATTATTAATATCTTAGGCAGTTAACAAAGATGTGTATTTGTGTGATATGTTTTGCAGATAAACATACACCTATATCTGACTACTATAAGAATTTTCACTTGTAATTTCCACGCACACCCTTGTCCCAGCTCTCAAGAAGGAGAGTCATTACAAAATATTGTAGATCGTTAAAATGTTGTAGTTGAGGATTTCCTCCCAAACCATCTCTACTATACTTTTTTTCTGGTCATTTTAAACCAGATTCCAAATACACATTCACTTGTATGTCAAAAATGTAGCAAAAATGTTTTTAGCATTAGTGTCGTGTTTAGATAACATATTAAAAGTGTATCTTTTCCTCTAAATCTAATTGAATTTTAAGATAGATTGCATAATGAATTTTCAGGTATACTTTGAGTCTATACTCAATTATTTAAATTTGGAAAAGTCATAATAAATTCCTCACCTACCCCCAAATCCCAGTTTCTACAAATATTGCTAAAATTCTCTTGAACATCTAAATAATACAATATAAAGGGTTTATAATATCAATTGAGTAATTACTCAGTATTTCGCTAGCTTGTGAGTGGTGTGTGTTCTAAGTGCAATGATAACATATAGACTCAGATACAAATTATGTTTTACTTCTACATTATAATAACCATGTATTGCCGTATAAATAAAATTGAAAACAATGTGATATGTAGGGAATGCAAATAACACTTAACAAATTAAAATATAAAAAGAAAGTCATTATACAACTAGTTTATCAACTAAAATATGATTTACTATACTATTTTTGTATTTAAACTGTACAAATTTGCATTCATAGCAAACATTTGAACGATGAGAGTTTAGAATGCAAGAGATAGGTCTTTACACATTTATAAGCAAAAGGAGAAGAATGATTTCAGTTCCAGAATTTTTTCAACATAATAACTCTGCAAGCATTTCTAAATGTATTATGAAAGACTGAGTACAACCTGTTTAGTAACTTTAGTCCTGAAATAAAATTATATTTCACATTCTTTACTTTTAATAAGTTATCAAAGGTAAAGCCACTAACAATAATTTTCTTTTCCCACTAAAAAGTAATCATTGGGTCTTTTCAATCCATTCTTATTCCTGCTATCTAGAAAACATTCCTGAAAGCTGTAGCAATTATATTTTTTAAATATTTAAAAATAACTTTTAAAGAAGCGTTATGAGTGATTATTTTAAAAAGGAAATATGGGGAATAATCATCAGTACTATAAATTCATATATGTATACATATTATGTGTGTATATATATATAGATATATACAAAAAACTAAATAAATGGGTCATACTATTTATATCTTTTTATAATTCCAAGTTTTGCTAAAATATAAGTGGATTTTTAAAGGTGAAATTTTTTCTTTTCTTTTTAAATTTTTATTGGAATATAGTCGATTTACAATGTGTTAGTTTCAGGTGTACAGCAAAGTTAATCAGTTATACATATACATATATCCACTCTTTTTTAGATTCTCTTCCCATGCTGTACTGTATACAGTACAGTACTGTACTGAGAGTACTGAGTAGAGTTCCCTGTGCTATACAGTAGGTCCTTATTAGTTATCTATTTTATATATAGTAGTGTGTATATGTCAATCCCCATCTCCTAATTTATCCCCCCCCTTTCGCCCTGGTAGCCATAACTTTGTTTTCTATATCTGTAACTCTATTACATAAGTTCATTTGTAACTTTTTTAGATTCCACATGTAAGCAATATCATATTATATTTGTCTTTCTCTGCCTGACTTATTTCATTCAGTATGACAATCTCTAGGTCCATCCACGTTGCTGCAAATAAAGGAGATTTAGAATGGAAATTATCCTGTTCAACTCTTTTTTTTTTTTACATCTTTATTGGAGTATAATTGCTTTACAATGGTGTGTGGTTTCTGCTTTATAACAAAGTGAATCAGTTATACATATACATATGTTCCCATATCTCTTCCCTCTTGTGTCTCCCTCCCTCCCACCCTCCCTATCCCACCCCTCTAGGTGGTCACAAAGCACCGACCTGATCTCCCTGTGCTATGCGGCTGCTTCCCACTAGCTATCTATTTTACGTTTGCTAGTGTATATATGTCCATGCCACTCTCTCACTTTGTCACAGCTTACCCTTCCCCCTCCCCATATCCTCAAGTCCATTCACTAGTAGGTCTGTGTCTTTATTCCCATCTTACCCCTAGGTTCTTCATAACATTTTTTTTTCTTAGATTCCATATATATGTGTTAGCATATGGTATTTGTCTTTCTCTTTCTGACTTACTTCACTCTGAATGACAGACTCTAGGTCCATCCACCTCACTACAAATAACTCAATTTCGTTTCTTTTTATGGCTAATATTCCATTGTATATATGTGCCACATCTTCTTTATCCATTCATCCAATGATGGACACTTAGGTTGCTTCCATGTCCTGGCTATTGTAAATAGAGCTGCAGTGAACATTTTGGTACATGACTCTTTTTGAATTATGGTTTTCTCAGGGTATATGCCCAGTAGTGGGATTGCTGGGTTATATGGTAGTTCTAATTTTAGTTTTTTAAGGAACCTCCATACTGTTCTCCATAGTGGCTGTACCAATTCACATTCCCACCAGCAGTGCAAGAGTGTTCCCTTTTCTCCACACCCTCTCCAGCATTTATTGTTTCTAGATTTTTTGATGATGACCATTCTGACCGGTGTGAGATGATATCTCATTGTAGTTTTGATTTGCATTTCTCTAATGATTAATGATATTGAGCATTCTTTCATGTGTGTGTTGGCAATCTGTATATCTTCTTTGGAGAAATGTCTTTTTACATCTTCTGCCCGTTTTTGGATTGGGTTGTTTGTTTTATAGGCCAATGACATTCTTGAAAATAGGCAAATCACCATTTGCATTTTACTTAGTTTCTGGTTTTATATTTTTGTTTTTTGATTCTTGTTTTTGGATTTTTTTTGCATTTTAAATTAAACTTCTACATTTACTGTGTCATATAAGGGAATTTGACTTTTATTTTTAATTAGAAAATGTTTTCTAGACCCTGGAAATTGATTTATTTTTTGTTTTAGAACAAAAGCTGAGATGAAAGGTTATGTCTTCTCTCTTCGTCTCTTTTCAACACTAGAAATAAAACACAGTGCTTCCTTTTTTCCCATCACAAGTCACCAGAACAGTCATCCATGAATATCCTAGGGTGTTTTTTTTTTGTGTGTGTGGTACACGGGCCTCTCACTGTTGTGGCCTCTCCTGTTGTGGAGCACAGGCTCCGGATGCGCAGGCTCAGCGGCCATGGCCTATGGGCCCAGCCGCTCCGCGGCATGTGGGATCTTCCTGGACTGGCATTGAACCCGTGTCCCCTGCATCGGCAGGCGGACTCCCAACTACTGAGCCACCAGGGAAGCCCCTTAGGGTTTTTTTAAGCCTAATTTTAGAAGAATTGATTACAATGATTAAATGTGGAAATTGTCCTTTTCTTCATGAAATAATATAAATCAGGTTTGCTCCATTTGCATTGTTGTCTATACTCAATGATCTATTGTTCCTTATCTTTTATCTTAGATTAGTTAAATTTGTATGTTTAGTTATTACCTTTTTCAGCCACTAAGTAGACTGTTTCAACATTTTTATTTCTAAAGTTTGTCATTACACTACATTCTTAGGTGAAAGAGGAAAAATAAATCTAACTTAAAGCAAATAATGCCATCGTTTTTTTGTTCTTATATTTTTCCAAGTCAATTTGTATGTACAATTACTTTCCTTTTTGATTATATTAATATCTACATTTTCCAGTTTGCTTAGTTTCTTATGCCTACAAATAGCAGTATCATAATTTTTAAAGACTTGTTTGTGAATATGTTTAAAAAACTCTTATTAAGGTTGTAGGTTATGTGACCATTTCCTTTAATGTCTCTTCTCAAAGGCTACCATGTATTGGGACCCAATGATGTGAAGGCAGTGAATGTTTTGAAAGACATGGATCAAGCATACTTTTTTAAAACATGAAACTTACACACATTTAATTAAAGTGATGATCTCATTTCACCTGACATTTTTATATCATGTAAGCATGGTCCTATACTAATGGGACTAATAAAGAAATGTACAATGAAAACTGGAGTGAAAATAAAAAGGGCAGTTTGACAATTGGGACTCTGACACAAATTACTAGAATGAGCTGTGCCCAGGCCCAGAAATGTTGCATATCAAAAAAACAAAAAAATCTCATGAAAAGTTTTTAACTGATCTACCATTATTGGGGAATAGAAATAATATTTTTCATCTGGCCAAATGTGCAGTTAATAATTCTGGCCTCTGTTTATTTGAAATCCGTTTTTTCTTTGCATTATTTTCTTTTTTTATGTTCTATGATCTCTCTTCCACCCTTGTACTTTTTCCATCTACATCTAATTCTAATCACATAATTTTAGATATGATCGATCATTGTACAATGTGGTTTTAATTAAATATTCTACATAATACAAAGATGAATCAATAAAGCACAAATTTAATTTGCCACAAATGTCTGTAGGATGGTTTAATATAGTATAATGTAGTGGAGTATGCACACAATAGCTAATTTATAATACTTTTAATGGTAAAAAATTAAAAAATAATGAGAAAATTAAAGTACATAATTAAAAGTAATTATCTTTCTCACCTCTAAGATCCCCAGATTGTTTAGTCTCCTCAGAGGCACCATTTTTAAATTTATGTTATTTTCCAAATATTTCCTACACATATATTCATATAAATTTCATTTTCATTATCATATTTGTTTTGAGCATTATCAAACCTGTTCTCTAAGTAACTGACTTCTTTTTCAGTGGTATCTACTCTCTTTTATGCTGCTATTTTTTAATTTTCTAAATAATTTTACTTTTCCTTTCATTTCTGAGCTGTGTCAGCTCTGTCCTTCAATGGCCTCATTGTGTCTTCTTTGAAGCCAATTAACTGTTATTGGAGCTTCCTTTTATTATACAGGCTATGTTGTCTGTAACTGATTTTTTTTTTTTTTTTTTTTTTTTTTCCGGTACGCGGGCCTTTCACTGTTGTGGCCTCTCCCGTTGTGGAGCACAGGCTCCAGACGCGCAGGCTCAGCGGCCATGGCTCACAGGCCTAGCCGCTCCGTGGCGTGTGGGATCTTACCAGACCCGGGAACGAACCTGTGTCCCCTGCATCGGCAGGCGGACTCTCAACCAGTGCGCCACCGGGGAAGCCCTCTGTAACTGATTTTTAAGAGATATTCTATCTCAATAGTTTCTTCCGTTTGATATTCTTTGCAGTGTATTAAAATTTATGTTAATTATATTTTTTTGCTTATGTTTTTGTAATTACTTTGCATATATCACATACTGTATCTTTCTAATTATTACTAATCTTGGAATGACAGACAGTTCTGGGCCACCTTGCTGCTTTACAATAAATAGTACTTAAGCCTGAGCCAGGGTATTGTGCTGGAAAAGCATGCATATAGAATTTTCGTCAGTTACACAAATTCACTAACACTCTACTCTTGGGTATATCTCTGCTCAGCAGTAGCAGAAGATATTTCTGACTAGTAGCAGAACCCTATGTGTCACATGTCCTTTACTAGTTTTTTACTTCTCCTTAGTTGCCAGAGGTAGAAGTTTTAGTAATGATAAGCACTTACCCTGCTCCTCCATCCTGGCAGTGACAAGAGCCTCAGGCAAAGATAATATGTCCATGATTTTCTTCATCTTACCCCACTTCCTTTGTCACTCTGTGGTGTCACATAGGCACAGGGACTATCTTGTAGCCTTTATGTACCAATTGGCCTTATTTTTCCAAAGAAGGTATCACTGGTTTCCCCCTCTCCCCCGCCCAGGACATGCCTCCTAATTGGGAAGTACTCTGTGTCCTGTTAGAGATCTGAAATGGTTTACATCCTGAGTATCAGACCTCAGTTTGGCCCACATTTGAATATATTTGAAATATATTTGAATATATTTGAAATATATTTGAATATATTTGAAACTATCTTCCATAGTTTCATTAAAAATAAAACTTATTTTTCTGTTCTTATGTGTTTATTCCACTGATTTCAGAGTAGAAAGCAAAGGTAGCAATGACTTTAAATAACTTTTAACCAGAAAATGTCATACTGAGTTTATTAAAGAAAGTGTCCATCAATTGCCTTGCTGTTATAAAAGAAACAATAAGTAATTTTTTCTGAATTTTTACTTCTTCTAAAAATTCTTTAGAAATAACTTTTGTTGCATAGGTAGAAAAAAAATTCTTATTTGGAGGTTTTCTAAAATAACATAAATTAATGAACATGTTAAATCTTTTTTTAAACATGGACATTTACGTTCATAATCATACAGTTTTTGTGATGAAACCAATGATGGAGACTTAGACTCAATTTACTGTTTTTTTAATGAGAGTGGTGAACAAAAAATGAAGAATACTATTAGGGAAGAAAAATGGTAGAACAAGTTTTAGATAAGCTGCCCTTATTCTGAAATTATATATATATATATATATGTATATATATTTTTTAACTAGTGGCCAGAAAAATTGGGGAAATATATGTGTTCTCGGAATAAGTACAGTAAGCTTTGGCTTTAACTGTCTAGTTTGTTGAGTTAGTTTTGGTTTCAGTGACTTTAATGACTCAAATAAATGTTGGATTGAGGGAAATTTTCATAAAAAGGAAAGACATTTGATCTTCTTGTTTACAGTATAATCACAAGGATGATTTGATGATCAGAATTTTTTTTTTAATGCTACCATAGACTGAGGAGTGGCTTCCTAAGAAGTTGTGTTAGGTATGTTAGGCAAGTCCATGCCTGGTCTATTTTAGAGATGAAAAGGAGGCTTCAGAGGTGTTACAAGTCAGCTGGATTTGTTTCCTAGAACCCTGTGCTTTTTTATCCAGTCAGCAATTGATTCCTTTCATTTAGCTTAAAAGACAGGTTGGCCTCATCTTTACTTTACATAGAGAGGTTATATTTCAACACATGTTGATAAGTATTTTGATTTTACTTTAAAATGAGAGGAAGGAGTGTAGGTATCTCTTTTATATACAATTTAATTAATTGATGTGTTCATAAATTCTATATTTTATTGGTTAACTTACACTGGAATATTTTTTTTTTCCATTTTAGAGTTGTCTTTGATGGAAATTCAGTCATATTTCTGTGTCTTGTTATTTTATCTTCTTAGTAAATTAAGTAGTTGCCCATTGAACTTGATTTTACCCTCCACTTAGAAATCTTGTTCTTTCTTCTTCCCATACTTGGGTTCTTTCTAATATCACTTAACCCATTCCAAGCATTACAACTACTCTTATCACATCTGAAATTCCCTGTAAGAATTTCCACGTATAAAAATGCACATGCACTCCAATCTGTATTGTGCAGCACATACATCTTATTTTGCAGGCATATTTTGAACATAGGAAAATGTTAATCTCAAGAATATTACACTTAGACAGCTCAAGACAACCACAGGGGAATTTTCTTAAGCTGTTCATTACAAACCCAAGCATACTCAGCGTTCCCCTATCACTCAGATGACATAGGGAGTGTTTTATATTAGCAGTAGGCAGATGTTTTGCTCACTTTTACATGATTACTGTTTTGAAGCCTGCATTATAGATTGACTATAAAACCCAATAATCACAGACAACTTTGAAGACAGACTAAAATTTGAGTTTTGAATTATGATTTACCATGTAAGTACTAACCTATGAGCCAGCAGTTTTGGTAGTCATAAAATATTCTTCCTATTAGACCAGTAAGATACTTAACAAGTTGAATAACACGATATATATATGCACACACGTGTGCACACACACACAAATGTATAGAGAAATAAAACAATCTCAGAGTCCAGTTCAATTTGCAATCCAGAAATTAGGCTTGTAGATTTTATCTTTAAATAATTAGGTTTAACAACCATATGCTATTGAAAACCAGTGACTGGATGCCTACTTAAAATTAATTGTGAAATATCTTTTGACAAAACATCAGATTTGAAAGATGTATTTTGGAAGTTTGTAAAATAAAGCTGTTTTTAGTGTGTGAAATATTTTAATTTCTTTAAGAAGATATTAAAAAGTACTATAACAATATGTTTTATTTGAATGTAGATGGGCAGAGAGAAGGAATTCTCATAAAAATGTGTATATTTATATAAGTTCATTTATGGAAGGAAAATTATAGGCAAGAAGAAACAGATACATGATGGTGACATGCGAGATGTCACCATGTCAGCTGGGCAGCATTGTTCACTTGTAGCTAGATTCAGATATTCAGCGTCTGCAGCAAGGGGTAGTAGGGAGCCTTACCAGCAGTAGTCACAGACTACAAATCAGCTAGGACTGCAGGGCACTATGTCCAAGTAAGCTAGCAATATCTGGTAAATATTTGGGTGGATAACTAATGCTAGGTTTGGAGAGGAAGAAAAAGTAACTCATACAGAACTTTTACTATCGTCAAAAATCTACTTAAATGACTTGACACTGTATGTACCTATAAAATGCTCTCGTTCACACTTGGATTTTTGAGAGGTACAGAAAGAGAATAGTGTGTAATTCACTGAAGCAATATATTAGTGAAATTTAAAATTGGAAATTGAATAAATAGATAACACTAATACGAACTTAGCAAAGTAGGACATTATTTTGGAATAAGACTATGATTAATTTAACTCTAAAACTATACATTGCAAAGAGCACTTGATTTTTTTAAGTGCTAAATTCTCATCTTTTCTAAGTCCAAGCCAATATCTGTGTTGCTATAGTGGGAGTGGACCCCCCAAGCTGCCTGAGGATGCAGTAATACCATAAATGCAGTTCTCCATGAACCACATACAAAATATACAAGATAATGAATGTCGAATTCAGCTCCTCACTCAATTCAGTAGAAAGAATGACCTACACTCAGATGGCATACTTCCTGAGGTAGTCCTCCTAACAGTTGTATGAATAATTTCTGTAACTAATAACTGACTAAGGGAGAAAGATTTTTCACTCTTTTATTTCATCTCTTTACCAAAAAATAAGGTCCAAATGATATGGTAAACATTTTGCTCTGTCTTCTTAATAGATTTTTAATAACAACACTATAAAATGTATGTAAAATATATAGGTTGTCAGCTGGACTTGGTTTCAATTTTCCTTTCTTTTCAGCTCAGGAAAAATACAACATTCACATTAGAGAGTTCATTTATTTGCACATCTGTGGATTATTATATCTTTGCAGTAGATGCAACATGGGGTATTAAACTTCTTTGCTCCACTCCATCTTTAAGAAGCAAAGGAAAAAAATCACATTAATACAATAAAAAGAAACTCCCATTCTGGAGTTGCTTTGCTTGAAGTACATCTTAGGTCTTTAGTTTAACTTGGCCTTTCAAAATAAAACCTTTTAGAATATATACTTTTTGGAGGAAAATAATTCATAAATAAATTAGATTAAGAATATGTGTGATAGCAAAGTAAAAGAACTAGGAAAGTACATTTAAAATAAAAATTTTTAAATCTACTACTTTCAGATGTTTAATAAGTTTACTTCCTAAAATTAATACAATAGCAATATGATTGCACAGATCTTAAAATCTAAGGTATTTGTTCCTGTATGCATTTTATGGTTTTTGGTTTAGGGTGTTTGTTTGCTTTTGTTTTGTTTTTTGGTGGGCACCAACCATTCATTCATTAATTAGTTCATTCATTCATTGAAAAGATGTATGTTGAGTGTTCTTCCAGTGAGCAGGTTCTGTGCTGACAGTGTTTCTCAGCTATTAGACCCTAAGTACAGCTAAACTTTGTCTTGTGTTGAATTTGACATTTAGAGCACAAATTTAAGTAAACTCCAGAGTTTTATTCTGAAGATGTAGCAATTTCCTCTACTTGAGACTGTTTGTCCGTTTTTGGTTCTGCACAGTTCAGATGAAAAACATTTATACAAACTTTTGGTGGCTGATTCCCATAACTAAGTTGCGTAATTCAAATATAAACATAAAATTCTACGAGGACAGGATATGATTCATACTTTGCTCAGTGTCTTAGTTTCTTTTATTTTGCTTAATTTTTTTTCTTTTACTAGTGTGGGATGCATGAGTTCTAATGTCAACAGCAACATCTTACATTTACTATGTTGCTTTTCTGTTTGGAAGAACCCCAGACAATACTTTTTCTTTACCACATCACTGAAACAGGGTTCAAGATAGTCATACAAAAATTAAAATCGTTCTTATAAAATTATTTCTGTATATATTTTGATAGTGTAGCTTTACCCTGCATGTTGTTCGCCAAACCTGAGATCATTCGCCTTCTGCTACTAAGTAAAATTCTTAGATATCAATGGCTATATGTAAAATTTCTCATCATTTTACATGCTTTTGGCTTCAAAGGGATAAATATTTCTCCTTAACCGTTGTTACAGCTAGTAGTTCTACACTTAGGTATAAGCCTATGGGTCTTCCTTGAGAACTTGTTTATATTATACCAAAACCTTCTGATTCTTATCTCCACTCACGACCCAACCCCATCCCTTCTTCCTACCTTCTCATGCCTGCTTTTTCACAGAATTCTACTACATGACAGTAGCAATGTTCTCATGGGAACCTTCGCACCAGTTTGCTCTTCTACCCAAGTCTTTCGCATAACCCTTGAGTGGATTTTTCAACAGAGACCTTTTCATAAAGTCATGTTGTCACTTGAGTAAGGAAAGAAATTCAAAATTATAATGGAATGGAGGAATGGAATTCCAACTCTAATTACTTTACTTAAATTAAAAACAATCCTGTAATGGTTCTTAAAATAACAGATTATATGTATTATAGCTCCTGTGCCAGAGAGTCTATTGCACAAAAGACGTAGACTTTTTTCCTAAATAAGCAGGGTGAGTTGGAAAAGAAAGCTCTCTTTTCAGGAGAGCTTCACTCTTTAACTTGAAATGCTTTTTTAAGCAGAGGGCCATGAGGGCATATAAAGAGAGACCGTTAAGTGCATGTGAGTAAGGATCTGATTAAGCAAACTGATTTTCAGAGCCTCAAATTCTCTAGATCCTCTTTCCTAGGAGAAAGCTTGCTATGAAGGGATATACCCGTTCTCCTTTCCTGGCTACCATTGGACAATCACATTTTTCGTTTCTTTTTTCACTCCTTTCCCTTTCCCCAGTATTGCATGTTGCATTGTCCAGAAATGCAGACACGCTCTGCATTTACTGTAGGAAAACCCTTTTAATCAAGGCACCACACACTTCTTCCCAGCTGTCTCATCAATAGATTCATTTCCAGTAAAACTTCTATTTTTTTGTTTTAAAATTTTTACTTATAGTTATTTATAATGTTGTCCTTAATAATTAGTTACTAATAATTATTGTGACATAATTAATTCCAGAAGAAATTTTAGACACTTAACAATTGATGTTCATAGGAAATTTTGATATAAATGTATATTTGATTATATTTTATTGCAAAGAAATATGATAAAGTGTTCAATAAAAACATTCAAGCATGAAAATATATTAGGATGGAAATCTTTAGGGAAAATTGAATGAAAATATGATTTCACAGAGGAAAAAGCAATCAAATTTTTTTGAACATTAAAAATAATATGTTTGTATATTTTTAACTGAATTATGAGGTAATTATATCATTGTGATTATATTTATACTCCTTTGGGATACTTTTATTTTCTTTTTTTCTTTTTATTGAAGTATAGCTGCTGTACAATATTATATAAGTTACAGGTATACAATATAGTGATTCATAATTTTTAAAGATTACACTTCATTTATAGTTATTATAAAATATTGGCTATATTCCCCATGTTGTACACTATGTCCTTGTAGTTTTTTTTATACCTAAGAGTTTGTACCTCTTACTCCTCTCCCCCTATATTGCCCCTCCTCCTTTTCCTCCCTCCACTGGTAACCACTAGTTTGTTCTCTAGTCTGCTTCTTTTCTGTTTTATTCACTAGTTTGTTGTATTTTTTAGATTCCACATAAGTGATATCATACAGTATTTGTTTCCCTCCATCTGACTTATTTCATTTAGCATAAAGCCTTCTAAGTCCATCCATGTTGGGGCAAATGGCAACATTTTTTCTTTTTTATGGCTGAGTAGTATTCCCTTGTATACCACATCTTCTTTATCCATTCATCTGTTGATGAACCCTTAGGTTGCTTCCATATCTTGGCAATTGTAAATAATGTTGCTATGAACATTGTAGGGCATATATCTTTTCGAATTAGTGTTTTTGTTTTGTTTTGTTTTTCATATATATACCCATGAGTGGAATTGCTGGGTCATATGGTAGCTCTATTTTCAGTTGTTTGAGAAACCTCTCTACTGTTTTTGGATACATTTTTAAAAGTGTTGTAGCAGTTGTATTTAAAATAGGAATTATATCCTTTGAAACCATTGAATTGTATGATGAAATTTTTAGATTCTAACTTTAAAAACAGGATATCTAACTTAAAAGTATGTGGACACAGGGCAGGAAAGGGAGGGTAGGATGAATTGGGAGATTAGGTTTGACATAAATACACTACCATGTGTAAAATAGAGAGCTAGTGGGAACCTGTGGTAAAGCATAGGGAACACAGCTCGGTGCTCTGTGATGACCTAGATGGGCAGGATGGAGGGGATAGGAGGGAGGTCCAAAAGGAAGGGGATATTCACTTCATTGTACAGCAGAAACTAACACAACATTGTAAAGCAATTATATTCCAATTTAAAAAAATAATCTTAGGGAATAGAAGCCTCAACCACAGGTCTCAAGCTCACAGCTTAACAATGCTTGTGAGTATCATACTTTCGCTATATATTTGCCTCTTTTTCTAAAGGGGATCCTCACCCCCAAAAAGTAATTTCTTTTCACCTTGCGCCCTTATAACCATTTTGAGGGGAATATTTTTCCTTGGAGACAGACCTGTCAATGCCTGGTAGAGCTCATGTCAAGATCCTTGCCCTTGGGCCTTTAAAACTCTTGCTCCACGTGCTGGTTTCCTCATATCAGGATCATTCTTGAAAATATTCTCCCTACTTTGATGTCAGGTAGTCAACTTGAGGAGTGCATGGGAGGTAAATAGATAGCCAGGCTGGTTGAGAAGGAGATTTTAATGGCACTTGTAGGGAATCAGAGAATATCTCCTAAGAGAAGCTGCAACCTACACAAGAGCTACTTTCTGGAGATAGGCAAAGAACAGTCTAATCGTACTTGAGCCTCCTAACTCACCATTTTCCTGAAATTACTCTGTCAAATGTTGCTAATCACTTATGATGAATTAAATATAAAAGATATTAATACTTTTTAATCTGTATGTCATTTGAATTCTCTGTATTATTTGACAGTGGTAACAGTTCCTTCTTTGAAATTATAGCTTCCATGACACCTCTCTCTTAGATCACCCCAAACTTCTCCTACAAAATACTCTCAAGCTCTTTTACATGCAGCTCTTATTCTGTCCCCAAACTCTGCCTGTCTTACTCTAAACACTGTCTTTGATGATCTCACCCACAGTCTGCTCTTTAGCTACCAATAGGCTGTTAACACAGCTCTAATCTCTATTTTCAGCTTAGGTCTTTCTGCTGAGTTACATTTGAATCTTGCAACGTATCCTTGATATAGTTCTTTGTTTTGATATTAATTATCTTTCCCTTAAATATGAGTAAAATTTTTGATCCAGAATGATATACGATGTATATCCAGTGATTTCCTGTATACTCTAACACAAACTATCATAACCTGTAGGCACACATACCGCTCTAACTAAACAAGCAAAATCTGGCCACACTCAAGTTATTTACTTCTCAACTCTCGAACACTGCTTCATCCAGATGGGTCAGTTCCCTCTCCAGTATGGACACCCTCAGTGGCTATTCTAAGTCTCTGCTCTAGTGATTCTCCCCACTTGTAGTGCCCATCTCCTTTCTCTTCCCATATCCAAATACTCTCCATTTGTTCAAGGTTTGCCCCAGTTTTCACACACTCGGTACAATTCGTTCTTAACTATTCTAATACCCATTTATCTTAACATTCTAGAACTGCAATAGAATGTTTTGTACATAAAAATTTATTTGGAAATTAAGTCATGTATAACCTCCAGCTTATAACAACTTCATGCATCTATTCTTTGATTTCAAAACTAAAACCTATGCTCTTAGAGTATGGAGATCTCAATTTTCTGACTTTTAATGCCTAGGAAAATGTTGTGAACGTAATAGTGTTTAAAAAGTGTCATACGAATAGCTAATAAGCAGATACTCATTTCTAAAGTCAGGGTGTATGAAGTATTGTCAGAAAGATTATTTATAATTGCTAAAATGTCAAGGGAATGGGAAATTTATTATTACCCAGGAGTTCCAGAGCCTATATTATATTCTGCTGGGATAACAGTCAACTATGGGGTAGTAGTTTATAATGTGAAAAATATCTTCTTGTCCAAATATATCTCCCTTAAAGATTCTGCTTTTATGCTTAAAACTCTCGTAGTTCCTCAGAGTTAACAAAGTCCAAATGAAAACACAAATGGTACTTGGGAGAGTGTTTTGTCTTAAATTGGTTTACCAGGTTACTCAGGTAGGTTGTTCAGGCTTCAAGAAAGTGTTAGAAGCTGTTAGAATAGACAGAGCTGAGGGAGAGGAGTGGAGGGGAAAGTCCAGAGAATGGAGCACCAAGGAAGGAAATAGTTCAGGGGAAATATTTGGGATGGCAAGCATGTGTGATAACTGTGTTGAATATGTGGGAGGGAGAGTAGTGTGGGCTGCCCCAAAGTAGTGGGTACAAAAAGCAGCTCCTGAATGAGCTATATGTATACTAGAGGGATGAGCTTTGTGTGAGGCAACTTTTGTTGAGTGAATATTAGGTAGAGACTTACATTTAGTGAAAATATCATCAGATATAGAATCAAAGTTGCCACCTTGAGGGAAATGTAATATCAAGATTTCTAAGTGCCTTGAGTGGTTAGTTACCTCAACAAAACTACACTTTCCTGAGGATTTTGACTTTTGTTCAATTAATGTTTATATAAGGAAAAAGAAGGTTGATCAAGGAAAGGAGGAAAAGGTGGACCAAAATAAGAAGAGGAGGAAAGGAAAGTATCTATGCTGGACATTAGTGTGACTGGTACAGTGTAGACATCTGAAATATTCCTTTTATAATTTTCTCTATAAGAGACTTGTAAGTACTATCATTTCTCTGAGAAGAAAATGAGATTCAGAAAAATTAGGTAAATAGTCGAGTGGCACTTGCTTAGTAAAAACTAAATCTAGTATTTGACATAAGAGCTCTATGACTCCATTGTCCACACTTTTTCTTTTTACAAAATTCAAATTAAAATGGCAAAGGCATAAAAAAGGGAAAGAAAGAACCATCATGAGAGCTTAGATTATTACTTGTCATGTGACTAGACATTTTTATGTGATGTCAAATTCCCTAATACGGGAAGGAAGTCAGTTTTCTGAGTTTAAACAACATAAACCAACTTTGGAGTATTTAAGTGTATTAGTTGGAATTCCAGGATCAGACTCTGAAACAAGATTCATATGCAGATAGTTTATTTGGGAAATGATCCCAGTAAACATGAGCAGAGGAGTGGGGAAATGATAGAGAAAAGGTAAGGAAGCCAAAAAGGTACTACATTATTAAACAGGCTACCATAGTAACTTAATCCCATGTGGTTATTACCCCTGAAAGGAGAGAGCTGGGTATTATGAACCAGATGCTAGCAGTCAATGATTAAAGACTGTTCCTGTGGACCATTAATTCCCCAGCATTTCTAGCCTGGTTTGTACACAGACAGAGAGGGCTTAGGCAGCCAGAGCAAGCCCTCAAGCAAAGGGCAGGTCTTGATATTTGGAAGTCGATTGGCAGGCACTGTAAAAGGTAAGGAAGATAAGGACAGAGAAGTTATCTGCTACGTTAAGGAAAATAGTGTGCTCAAATAATACTAGGTTATGGATGGAATCACCAGGATGCCAGGAGACTAAAATTAATCTAGAAAAATACCCCCAACTCCTTCATGCATTTGGTGAAGACATAACAGCTACCCTCCCACAAAGCCATGGAAGATGCTCCTTACACTTTGGCACAGTTAGCCCTGAACATTTTACCACCCACCCACGTTAACACCCCTGCTCTGGTTGCTTCTGGTGTTTTGATCTTGCTGTAGTTTTCCTCTCTGCCAGAGAATTTCTTTAGTCAGTCCTCTCCAAAAACCTTATTGGCAATACCTGGGCCATTTGCCTGGACTCTAGCTGCAAGAGAGGCTACAAGAGTGAATATCTGGAACTTTAGCACACTCTATTAATCCCATTAAAGCTCACAAGCTTGTGGGAGGTGATTTCACAAGCATAGGAAAGAAGTTAAGACACTGATTCTCCAGAAAAGGATAACAAATAGCCAGGATATATAGTTAATCTTTCTAAATCCACATTTTTTAATTACTTTGTTGGACTAGTTTCCAGAAATAAGCTGTGCATCAAAGATTTCCATCAGAAAGGGTGAAAGAGGTGTCTGGTGGAAAGCCTCAGCTTTATTTGAGGAGATGCACTGCTTACTTCATTCCTGGTCTTACCTCACTTTTGTTTTAGTGCCATCGCTGTTTTTCTGGGTCAAAATTCTTAACTCCCTTGGCTTTTTCCTTTACTTCCTTTTTTTTTTTTCTTCTGACAAGTGAGAAACTTCTATACGAGGAAGTCTTTCTCCAAATACATCCCTAAGGCACTATTAAAAGCTGGAGGAGCAGGCTTTTCTCCTTCTGTTGGATCTATGAGTCACTCACTCACTCACTCATTATATGCATCATGAGCTTGAGCCTACCGGTAGCTCTGTGAAAGCAATTCACTTTAATTCTATGCACCTCAAACTATTGGAGACAAAGAAAGAGGTCAGATATGAAAATAAGAAAGAATTGACCACAAAGGAGTTTATAATCTCATAGAGTACATCAATTAGTCAAGTATATAAATAACTATAATAGAAGGTCATAGTGAGGAAGAGGATAATTAATGTGGAAATATGAAGAGGGACAAAATTATCTCCATTAGGGTTTGGGTCAGGGGAAGTTTAGCACATTTGAAAAACTACTACTTGACGTTTGGAAAGAATTTGGACAAGTGGGGTTGCTGGGATATGGCAATGGCATCATCCAATGAAACCAAATAAGAAAAATATGCATTGTATTTGAGAAAGATTAAATAGCCTCACTTGCTCAGAGTATGCAGGGTATGTAGGAGGAGGCTCGGATAGAAAAGTAGGATGTGAATAATTACCTTGCAGACATCAAGTTACTGGTGAAAAGCCCTCTAGGAACCATGGAAAATGTGACCCTACGTGAAAACTATGCTGTATGTTTCTTCTCATATTGGACAAAGTGCCTACTTTGTTGGCCATGTATGGGCATTTAGCTCAATACATTGAATAAGAAATTCACTATTAGAAATCAAATTCTCTTCAGAAAAATTTCTAATTCATAGATAAAGAGGGTTTGCATATACCAAACAGTTAATAGACGTTATTTTACTCAACTGAGAAAATGTTCTTTATTTATACTCTAGTATAATATCTGTCTGAATATCTCAGTTTTATAGTGACAGGTACCTTGGAGATAACGAGACAGAACTGTTCTGAAAGACACAGAAGAATAAAGGTTCAAAAGAGTGTCTCTCACACACTTTTGTTTTTTCCTGTGAGTTGAGTGGTTAAAATAATGTCATTATACCAGTTTCCAGTAAGTATGACAAACTGTTCTAATTAACCATTTAAAACAACAAGTTTATTCCAACTATATATGCAATGAAATGTGTTTTAAAAATTAATTTTTCCTTGCTCTTTTGTGGAAAGTAGTTTTCATCATTGCATATGTGATTTTGTAAAATAAAAATGTTAGACACTAGAATTTGTGATAAGAAGATAAATTCCTTGCTTATTGAAATTTGCCCCAGCAACACATGTCAGTCAAAACAACAACAACACATGAAAGAATGCTCAACATCACTAATCATTAGAGAAATGCAAATCAAAACTACATTGAGGTAGCACCTCACACCAGTCAGAATGGCCATCATCAGAAAATCTGCAAACAATAAATGCTGGAGAGGGTGTGGAGAAAAGGGAACCCTCTTGCACCTTGGTGGGAATGTAAATTGATACAGCCACTATGGAGAACAGTATGGAGGTTCCTTAAAAATCTACAAATAGAACTACCATATGACCTAGCAATCCCACTACTGGGCATATACCCTGAGAAAACCATAATTCAAAAAGAGTCATGTACCAAAATGTTCATTGCAGCTCTATTTACAATAGCCAGGACATGGAAGCAACCTAAGTGTCCATCATTGGATGAATAGATAAAGAAGATGTGGCATGTATATACAATGGAATATTACTCAGCCATAAAAAGAAAGGAAATTGAGATATTTGTAGTGAAGTGGATGGACCTAGAGTCTGTCATACAGAGTGAAGTAAGTCAGAAAGAGAAAAACAAATACCGTATGCTAACACATATATATGGAATCTAAGAAGAAAAAAAAAGATCATGAAGAACCTAGGGGTAAGACAGGAGTAAAGACACAGACCTACTAGAGAATGGACTTGAGGATATGGGGAGGGGGAAGGGTAAGCTGTGACAAAGTGAGAGAGTGGCATGGACATATATACACTAGCAAACGTAAAATAGATAGCTAGTGGGAAGCAGCTGCATAGCACAGGGAGATCAGCTCAGTGGTTTGTGACCACCTAGAGGGGTGGGCTAGGGAGGGTGGGAGGGAGGGAGATGCAAGAGTTAAGAGATATGGGAACATATGTATATGTATAACTGATTCACTTTGTTATAAAGCAGAAACTAACACACCATTGTAAAGCAATTATACTCCAATAAAGATGTTAAATAACAACAAAAACCAGGAATAATTCACTTCCAAAATAACAACAATATTAACTAATTTATAAACTTTAAAGCAACTAAAGTAATATTATAAAAGCAGAAGTATAAAAAGTCTATCTTAATAGCACAAATGTGCTTCACAAAATATTAGATTAATTTGGGAGTATTTTCCTTCAAATGGAGTTCCTCCATGCACCTCATCACATAGTTTGAACATTGATATGTAAGCTTGGTTTAGTTTTTTGGTACTATACAATTATTTGTATAAGTTTTTAAATATTTCTTTATTTCTTATTTATCATTATGTTATCTCCATATGACATAAAGCTCTAAACTCTGAATAATTTGGGTGCAAGTCTTTTGTGAATATTGTGAATTCTGCAAAATCATAAAGAATAAAATTAGAAAAAATTGAATTATACCTTTTAATAATTTATAGTAATTTTTTTAAAGCCAGTGGTATAATTTTATCTTTATTTCACAGTTCCTTTTTTTTGTTCTTTTAAGTCCTAGCTCTGTCACCTCCTAGTTCTATGAAACTGGAAAAGTTCTCTACTTCTGTGAATTGCAGTTTTCTCTCCTATAACATAGTGAATGATAACACTACCCTTTTCACGGAGTTGTGATGGGGATTAAAACAGTAATAAGTGCCTGACACATACTAGCCGCTCAGCATATGACAGACAGCTTTGACCATGACATTAACTAAAGAACTCTCACAGTTCCTTATACCTGAATCTCCTCTGTCCCCAGCCTATGCCAAGATATCAGGCAGCATCTTTCACCTGAACTACTACCATCAGCCTCCTGAATAATTTCCTGATTATCATTAAATCCTTCTTTCAGTCCATTCTCCACAAGGCAGTCTGTGTTATCACTTACAAATGAAAATCTGAGGGCTTCCCTGGTGGCGCAGTGGTTGAGAGTCTGCCTGCTGATGCAGGGGACACGGGTTCATGCCCCGGTCCGGGAAGATCCCACATGCCGCGGAGAGGCTGGGCCCGTGAGCCATGGCCGCTGAGTCTGCGTGTCCGGAGCCTCTGCTCCGCAACAGGAGAGGCCACAACAGTGAGAGGCCCGCGTACCACACACACACAGAAAAATCTGATAATGTTACTTCACTTGCTTAAAACTTATCAATAGCTTCTTATTGCTCTTGGGGTAAGATTGAAAATTAATAACATGACCCAGAAGGACCTGGATAATGTGGATGTTGTCTAGGTCTGAAGCCTCTATCGAGACCTCTCTAAAAATGATTGTATTTGTGTAGTCTTTTTTTCTCCCCAATTTCTCAAATATGTTATTCATCTTCCTAGAATGCTTCTAGAATTTCTAGAATGTTCCTTCATTTTTTAGTTAGTAACTAAATATCCTTCAAATTACAGAAAAAAAACATACCACATTTCAATTTGTCTCTCTCTTTGTTATAGGCTCACATACAGCTATGTTCCTTCCCTTTATAATTTTTATTTTCATTAGTAACTAGTAATAACTTATATGACTATTTAAATGAAATCTGTCTCCCCAACTGAACTAGGAACTCATGAAGGAAAGGGTTATGTATGGTTTTCATCATAATTTCACCCTTTACATGTAGCAGAATACTTATAATTTATTACTAGATTGAATGACTTTTAAAAATACTAGCAAACCAAATCCAACAGTTCATAAAAAGGATTACATACCATGACCAAGCAGGATTTATTGCAGAAATCGAAGTTGTTTTAATAGTTAAAAGCAAAACAATAAAATACACTATGTTAATAGAATAGAGTACAAAAAAATAATTATCTCATATGATTCAGAAAACATCCTTTCATGATAACAATGCTCAACAAAGTAGGAATAGATGGCAACTTCTTCAATTGATAAAGGGTATCTACAAAAAACACACAGCCACAAAATATTGACAAACTGAATGATTTTCATTTAAAATCAGAAATAATTCAAGAATATCCACTCTTGCCACTTAAATTTAAAATTGTATTAGAGGTCCTAGCCAGGGCAATTAGGCAAGAAAAAGAAAAAATTAAAAATTCCAGATTGGAAAGGAAGAAGTAAAATTAGTTCAATTTACATATGGCATGAACTTGTATACGGACATTCTAATTACTGCATTAAAATTATTAGGACTAATAAATGAGCTTAACAGCATTTACTTCAGGATAAAAGATAAATATACAGAAAATTAGTATTTCTATACACTAGTAATAAATATTCAAAAAAATTAAAATAATTTCACTTATAATAGCATCAATAAAACAAAATACAAATAAAGTTAACAAAATAAATTCAATACCTGAACACTGAAAATGATGAAACATTGTTGAAAGAATTTAAAGATCTAGAGAAATGGAAAGACATTCCATGTTCATGGATCAGAAAATTTAACATTCTTAAGATGGCAATACTTCCCAAATTGATCTAAAGATTCGCTGCAATCCCTATCAAAATCCTAGCTTCTTTTTTTGTAGTAATTGACAATCTAAAGATAAAACATACAAAAAAGCAAGGAATTCAGAAGAGCCAAAACAATTTGAAAAAGAACAAAGCTGGAAGACTCACACTTTCCTATTTTAAAATTTACTACGAAGCTACGGTAATCAAGAGAGTGTGATACTGACATGAGAATAGATATATAGAACAGTGGAATAGAAGTGATAGTCCAGAAATAAACTCTTACATTTATGGTCAACTGACAGGAGTGTCAAGACAATTAAATGAGGAATAATAGTCTTTTCAATAAATGGTGCTAAGATAACTGGATAACCATATGCAAAAGAATGAAGATGAACCCCAACCTCACACCATACAAAAACATTAACTCAAATTAGATCACAAACTTAAATATAAAAGTATAAAATCCTTAGGAAAAAATATGGGGATAAATGTTTATTAACTTTGGGTTAGACAGTGGTTTCTTAGACATGACACTAAAAGCATCAGCAAGAAAAAGAAAATAAATACATAGATTGAACTATATCAGAATTTTAAAAAATTGTTTTGTGCTTCAAATGTTACCATCAAGAGAGTAGAAAGATAATGTAAAGAATGAGAGAGAATATTTCTAAATTATATATCTGATAAAAGACTTGTATCTAGTGTGTGTAAAGAACTCTTACAACTCAATAATACATGTGCAAATAACCCAATTAAAAATGGAAAAGAGATTGAACAGATACTTCTCAAAGATATGCAAATTACCAAAAAGCATATGAAGATATGCTTCATATCGTTAGTCATTAGTGAAATGCAAATCAAGACCACAATGAGATACCATTTCACTTTCACAATTATAGCTATAATTAAAAAGGTAGACAGTAACCAAGCAGTGTTGAGGATGTGGAGTAATTGGAATTCTCAAACATTGCTGGTGGTAGTATAAAATGATGCAGTCACTTTGGAAAGCAATATGAAAATTCCTCAAAAATGTAAATATGGAGTACTATATGAGTCAACACTTTCACCCAGGAGAGTGAAAACATTTATCTACACAAAATGTGTACATGAATATTCATAATTGCCAAAAGTGGAAACAACTGAAATGTCTATCAACCAAAAAAACAGATAAATAATATGTTGCATATCCATACAGTGGAATATTATTTGCCAATAAAAAGAAATGTAGTACTGTTACACACTACAACTAGATGATTCTTGAAAACATTATGCTAAGTGAGAAACAACATTGACAAATAGCCATATATTGTCTGATTCAATTTATTTGAAATATCCAGAATAAGCAAATCTACAAAGACACAAATTAGATTAGTTACTGTGTGAGAGATAGGGGTGTTGCGGGGAGACAATGGATTTGTGGCTTCTTTCAGAGGGGTCAAAGATGTTCTAAATTTATTTATTTTGTGGTGATGGTTGCACAATTCTATGAAATACTAAGAGATATTAAATTTTACACTTTAAATGGGTGAATTTTATAGTATATGAATTATGTCTCCATAAAGATAGTTTAAAATTGAATAAATAAATAAATTAATTCTAAAAACAATGTTATACATTGAAGGTATTTTGTAATAAATATACTAAATACACTAATATTTTTGTATGTTCAATGGGTGTAAGATGTAAACTCTTCCAATTGTTCTGTATGCATTTATAAAGGAGGTGTTCTGGAGGCCATCCATAAGCAACAGTTTGAATATATATCCTGTATGTGGGTATCATATCTTAAACAGCTTCTTTTTTTCCCCCAACCTTGAAACAGGACTTGGCTTTTCATTATGGCCTCTGAAATTAAATCCACTACCAAATCATTAGTGAGCTGTGTAGATTTTATTTGTGTCAGATTCAAGGAAAGAGAGAAAATGGTTTATACCAAACTCTACATGGAAAATGCCTTAATAAATATCCCATTTGACATTTCAGTCATCCCATAAATTCTTTACTAAGTTGTCACTCTTTTATCTCAAATTTCCCTCCACTAATCTAAGCCTGTTTCTCTCTGCCTCCTTGCTTACACAGATTTCTTGGTGATCTCACAGATTTACTCAACTTAAGTGCCAGCTGACACATAGCCCTGGACATACAACTTCCAAGTAAGTTTATTATGACCTTAACTCAATAAAACTGTTGGCATTTTGTTGCCTGTATGCAAGAAACATCTTCTCTATATCTAGATCCTTATAATTAAATACATGGATATTATTAAGGTAATTTAAAATACTGAATTTGTGAAATGAATAACTAGCATGCACATGGTACCTAAACTTTGCAATTCAGTTGGACAACCATTTATTGACACAGTGTGTTAGATAACGCAGAGGATGCCGGATGCATCCAAATACAGACTACATGGTCCTTGCACTTAAGAAATCAAGTCCTTTCACAAACATGACCTAGATTAACATTCTTCCAATTCTGTAAAGAAACTCAGACTCAAGTAAGGAAAGTAAGGAAATAAAGGCTCAAGAAGATCCTGTTGAGTCATATACCTAGTATCCAGATTTGCACTCAAAGTTTCTAATAATAAATGTTTGGGTTTTGTTTTAAATTTGACTGGTGAGTCATGCTGACTATAAAACTGTATGCATACATTATCTTATTTAGGTTTCATAAAATTCCATTCACAGATTTCAAAAACATTTAATCAGTATACTTTGTGTATGTATTTTTAAATCCTGTATCTGTCAGGGCTCTTATTTATGTAAGACAGGATCCACTATGGCTAATTTGAGCAGAAGGGAATTTATTACGGGGCAATCAACGTTGTGAGTGGGTCTTTGATGTGATAGTGAGAGATGCCAGTCTCATTTTGATGCCTTAAACTTTCTGGACCCAAATATTCTGGTTTTGGGAGTGAAGGATACAGAACCATATACTAATTGCTAATCTGGAGTACATACTGCTTTCTGAGGAACATTTTAAGGTATATCTCCCAGCAAGTACTGCAACTGTCTTCAGTATTCCTTTCCACTGGTCTATAATTCAAGTGACTTGCAAGTGATAGTGTACATGGTAAAGCTAATGAATCCTGTGGACACAAGCCTTACTTCTTTTGCAAGAATATGAGTGTCTTGATCAGAAGAGATATTGGGATAATATGGTGGTAAATAAGATACATCATAAGATACAGATATTGCTACTTTTAGAAGTGTGATAGGCAACAAAGTCAAACTATATATAAAATATGTGTTTATTAAGATAGGAAAAAAATTTCCTCTTTTAGGAAGTACAGTATCTGCCATCTGGTGATTTGTTAATTTTGTAGCCATATGGAAGGCTTAGGGTTCGACATAGCTGCCATTATATCAGGCAAAATTGGTGGGAAAAAAGTCAGTTTAGATGATGGTCAGCCTGTGTTTTTACATCTGTACATTACCTCCATTCCTTCTACCTTAGCCACTATGTTAATAAATTCATTAAACAAATTATGGGGGTGCTTGGGCAAAAGGCTGACTGATATCTATATATAGTAGTTTATTTTGTCAACATAATATTCAGTGCATCTTTAGCAGCTGGTGAGTACTCACATAGGACAAAAGCATTCCTCGACTCTGGATTCATTCCAAGAGGAAAGCTTTCCAAATTTTTACCAATTCTTCATTCTCCATTCTTACCCTTTCCAAATCCTTAACCATCCTGACAAACCATTCTTTAGCTCATTCTCTTATATTTAAGCATCTGTTATATTTTACAATATATTTCCTTTCAGGAAAAAATATTTTCTACCTACAAGGAAGTTTTCTCTATTCTACTGTCCTCAGGGCCAAGCCCAGGTTGGGCTGTAATACCCTGCTAGCCTACTTCTAGCAAGTGCAGCCATACCATGTAAAGAGATTTGTAAGTTAAGCTTGTTCTTTTTCCTCCTCATTAAACTAGAAAACTCCATATGAGGCTAAAACTGTGGTCTGAGGGAACGTGGGCAATATAGCAGGAGTGAACACACTGAGGACGTGAGCCACCTGCTTTCAGACTTGTTCATTCATGAATATACCACATCAGCTGCTTCGAATAATATGGGATGATCTTGGTAGTGTCAGAATTTATGGCTTGCTGGATCAGAAAACATCCGAATGACAACAGGCAATTGAGGATGAATGTTCACCTGGTGTCCCATGACAAGGCAGTTAGTCTCAACCATGGCCCAAGAGTAAATCGAGAGCTCAAAAGGTCTCCACTGTGATTCGTCTAGTGCAATTTGCCTGTCATCCCTGTCATGCACAGACATTTTAAAACAATGTGCTTGACCAAAATGGCCAAATGGCAAGACTGCTTATGCACAGACTGTGTCTATAATGAAAACTAAGGGCACTTTTCTTCCTGCAAATAAGTGCTGCAATTTAGAATTTTCAGACTAATATAAACTGAGATAGCTTACCAACAACAGGCCTTATTACATAAAATACTGATGGTTTACTTTATAAATGAGAAAAAAATTATTAACTGGATCTGAGATGCAAGAAGCAATAATGAACAAAGAAATTGGTAAATGTCTGGGAAAATATGAATTATCAATATTATTATCTAATTTTAGAAGTTAAAAATACCAATAGAAACATTTCGGACAACAGGATATAAGCCAAAAAGAGAGGTGTGAAAAGAGTTAAAGTGTTTCAAGATCCTACTTTTGTAGGCTAGGAAAGACTCGGATTAACATTTGAGTGATTATATATCTATGGTAAAACTACAATGGCAACCACTAAAATACTTGAAATGTATGTAACTTTCAAAAGATAGAAGAAGGAAGTGGAGTAATCCTAAAAAAAAGTAAAATAAGGAAAACTAAACAATATAGACAACATAGGACAAAAAAGGGATAAAACAAAAGAGATATTGTCATACATATTTGTAATTGAAATACATATAAAGAAAATAGATTCACCAGTAAAAAAAAATAAATGAACAAACAAAAATGAAGATATTGATACTGGGTAAAATTCAGATAAATGTTGTTTATAGGAAATATAATTTAAAATAATTGTACAAGTAGTAAAGTCAGCATCATGGTGACATAGGATGTCTTTGTTTGTGTTCCATTCATCAACAACAAAAACCTGGTATCCACAGACAAAGGTGTCTTTGAGGGAACTGTGAGATTAATCACCACATGCCAAGGCATATAAGAGGGGTCTTGTCCACCTCTGTGTCAGGTAATAGGCAGACAGTCCCTGGTTCTCTCTGTGGATTCTGCAGTGGTCTGTGAAACAGCTTCAGTTCCTCTCAGTCATCGTCCAGGAGGCCCTGGAGAATGCTAACGTAGACAGTCACTCATGGACAAGAGAGGCTCTGTGGAAGTCCAGGTTTCCAAAAGAGAAATTTCAGCATTTTGTTAGAGAAAAAAATTACAGATCTTCCTTGACTTACGATAGAGGTATGTCCTGGCAAACCCATCATGAGTTGAAAGTATCATAAGCTGAAAATGCATTTAATACACCTAACCTATCAAACATCATAGCTTAGCCTACCTGCCTTAAACGTACTCAGAGCACTTACATTAGCCTACAGTTGGGCAAAGTTGTCTAACACAAAACCTACTTTTTAATAAAGTGTTGAATATCTCGTGTAATTAATCGAATACTGAACTAAAGGTGAAAAAAGGAGTGGTGGTATGGGTACAGAATGGTTGTAAGTATCTGGGTTGTTTACTATCATGATCACATGGCTGAATAGGAGCTGTGGCTCACTGCCACTGCCCAGAATCACAAGAGAGTATCAGACTACATATCACCAGACCAGGAAACCATCAAAACTCAGAATTTGAAGTACAGTTTCTACTAAATGCATATTGCTTTTGCACCATCATAAAATTGAAAAATTGTAAGTCAAACCATCTTAAGTTGGGGTTCATCTGTACATATTTGGATCCACTGGAGTGGGTAAGAGAAACAGTTTTACTTTACCTACATCCTTCCCCTCAAGGAAGTACAGCCTAGGACCAAGAAGCATCTTTCTTTGTCTGTGATTTATTCAATCAAGGAAAGGGAGGGTGTGCTAGCGAATACCTGGCTTCCTCAGCTCTGCAGGATGCTGCCAAAATGACTAATTTCTCTCTCACATCATCCAGAGCACTGAACCATGACTGGGGGATGGAAAGAGTCAGGGAGAGTGGTAGATACAACTCCTGGAGGTTATTACAGGTATACCTCAGAGATATTGAGGGTGTGGTTCCAAACCGCCACAATAAAGTGAATATTGCAGTAAAGCAAGTCACATGCATTTTTTGGTTTCCCACTGCATAAAAAGCTGATGTTTACACTACACTGTAGTCTATTAAGTGCAATAGCGTTATGTCTAAGAAACAATGTACATACCTTAATTCAAAAAACACTTTATTGCTGAAAAATGCTAACCCTCATCTGACAATGTAAAGTTGCCATAAACCTTTAATTTGTAAAAAATGCAATAGCTGTGAAGTGCAATAAAGCAAAGTAGAATAGAATGAGGTATGCCTGTAAAAGCCTGTGGTTCTTAACTGCATTGCAATTCCATCAAGAAGCCCACCCACAAGAGGCTGGGGATGCCTCACCTGGGGATGCCCCCACCTGGCCCATGGGCACCTTCAGCGCTCTGCATGCTTCACCACATGCATACCCCTGCCCTGTGGTCAGCTCCATATGTGGGATCTCCACAGTGGCAAGAGAGAGCTTTGGCAGACAGCTAGGGAACAGCCACAGAAAGTCAGTCAAATCTGTGGACCACAGAGAGACCACAAACTTCAACTTTAGTACCACTTTTGAGAAAACAAGAAAGGCTGACAGCACTTGGCTTGGTGCATGGCAGCATCCAGAGAAAGCACACAATATTAAACATTCTGCCACAGGAGAGAAAACGAGAGAGGCAAGCGTTCCTATAGAAAGTCTGAGATAGCCTCAGAATTGCTAGCAGGAGTGATGGAAGGGTATTTTTCTCCTGGAGGCAGTCTGTAAAGACTGGAGGAAGTGACTGCTACTTCAAATGTGAAGACAGCAATACAAAACTTCAAAGAAGATGAAAAATCAAAGAAATATGATACCACCAAGAGATCACAGTTATCTTCTGGTAAATAAACCCAAAGTCATAAAGATCTGCAACGTACCAGATAAAGAATTCAAAATACCTGTTTTAAGAAAACTCAATGAGCTACAAGAAAACACAGAAAGACAATTCAACAAAATTGGGAAAACAATATATAAACAAAATGAGACATTTTTAACAATGGGATAGATATCATTAAAAAAAAAGAGCCGGATAGAAATTGTGGAGCTGAAAATTACAAGTATTGAAATGAAAAGTGACATAGAGAGAATCAAAAACAGAATAGATCAAGCAGAAGGAAGAATCTGTGAGATCAAAGACAGGAAATGTGAAATAATCCAGCTGGAGGGTAACAAGAAAAAAGGATGAAAAAGAGCAAAGAAGGCCCAAGTGATCTATTGGCTATCATCAAAAGTATCAATTTAAGAATTTTTGGAGATCCAGAAGGAGAAGAGAGGGAGACGGAGGCAGAAAGCTTATTTAAAGAAATAATGGGACTTCCCTGGTAGTTCAGTGGTTAAGACTTCACCTTCCAATATAGGCAGTGCGGGTTCAATCCCTGGTTGGGGAGTTAAGGTCCCACATGCCTCTTGGCCAAAAAAATCAAAACAGAAGCTGTATTGTAATAAATTCAATAAAGACTTTAAACATAGTCCACATCAAAAAAAAAATCTTAAAAAAAAAAAGACGAAATGGTTGAGAACTTCTCAAATCTAGGGGAAAATTTGGATACCCAAATTCATGAAAGTCATAGGTCACCAAACAAAATAAACATAAAAATATCCTCTTCTAAGACACATTCTGATAAACTGTCAACAATCAAAGGCAAAGAAAGACACTTAAAAGAAGAAAGAGAGGGCTTCCCTGGTGGCACAGTGGTTGAGAGTCCGCCTGCCGATGCAGGGGACACGGGTTCGTGCCCCGGTCTGGGAAGATCCCACATGCCGTGGAGCGGCTGGGCCCGTGAGCCATGGCCGCTGAGCCTGCGCGTCCAGAGGCCTGTACTCCACAACGGGAGAGGCCACAACAGTGAGAGACCCACGTACCGCAAAAAAAAAAAAAAAAAAAAAGAAGAAGAAAGAGAAAACTAACTTGTAAATTGTAATGGGATCCCATACAACTACTAGCAAATTTCTCAGTAGAAACCTTACAGTCCAGGAGAGAATAAAATGATATATTCAAAGTACTGGAAGAAAATATCTAGCATACTCTATCTAGCCCACCAAGAATACTCTGTCTAGCAAAGTTATTCCTCAGAAATAAAGAAGAAATAAAGACTTTCCCAGGCAAACAAAAGCTGAGGTTATTCATCACCTTCACCAGCCTTACAAAAAATACTGAAAGGAGTTCTTCTAGCTGAAATGAAAGGATGCTAATTAGTAACATAAAAACATATAAAAATATACAACACACCATTAAACGTTAACAGATAGTCAAATTCAGAATATTCTAATACTGTAATGTAGCAGTGTCTTAGCCGCTTACCTATAGTATCAGGTTAAAGGACAAGAGTGTTAAAAATAACTAGAGGTGCTAATATTTGTTAATAAAGGGAGGAGATCGAGATGACAGAGTAGGAGGACATGGCACTGCCTCCCACCACCTACAAACTCATCAAATATATGTCTACCTGTGGTATAATTCTCATTGAAAACTAAATGAAGATTGGCAGAAAGACCCCTGTGCAACCAAGACTATAAAAAGATCTACATGGAATCAGGTAGGAAAGGAAGAGAAGCGATCAGGTCAGGACCTGTGCCCCTGGGAGGGGACTCAGAGGAAAAGGGACAATACACAGGCAGCATTCCTCCCTGGGGATTGAGCAGTTCAAGCCACATGCTGGGTGCCCCAGCCCTGGAGTACAACAAAGGGAAGACGAGACCAAGGGGAGAACTCAGCTGTGAGGGACAAATGAGGCTCAGTTCCAAACCTGCATCTGAGCAGGGTAGGGGCAGCCATTATTGGCACTTACACAGGCAATGCATCAAAAGCAGTCCGGGTCTCTGACCCGGACAGGACAGCCACACCCAGCTCCCTGACACATGCCAAGTGCCCACACCACTTCCTCTTGCTCCAGAACTAGCACCCTCCTGCTCCAGCAAATTGGGACCTGTGCCCAACCCCAATGAGGAAGTAATGGCTACTGAGCAGAGGGGAAGCCCAGCCTACATGTGGCTCTGGCCCTAGCAATTCCCTCTTCACCCCCACCTCCTACCAAGGTGATAGCTGCCAGCACACCTTAAGGAAAGACGTGACTTGTGTTCCCATGTCAAATCCAGCTCTCCCACCAAAACCCATGGGCACAATTAGACTGTTTAGGGGTACTCCCATATAAGGACACCTCTTCAAGACTGCAATAAATGTTTCACCTCATTTCATAGAGACAGAGAAAGCAAAATGAGATGACAGAGGAATTTGTCTCAATTGAAAGAGCAAGAGAAAATCCCTGAAAAACAACTATTTAAACAGAAATAAACAGTTTACCAGATAAAGAATTCAAAGCATTAGTAATAAGAATGCTAACTGAACTAGGGAAAATAATTGATGAATACAGTGAGAATTTTAACAAGAACCTAGAAAAAAGCAAGGAAATGAATTCTTTCCTAGAGCTTCCAAATAATGCAATCCTGCTGGAACTTTTATAGTTTCCAATGAAACCCATGTCAAAATTCTAGCTGATAGAACTGTAAGATAATAAGTTTATATTGTTTTAAGCCATTAAGTTTGTGGTAATTTGTTAAAACGGCAATAGAAAAACAATACATTCTTCAGCTAATTTTATGAAGCTAATATATTCCTGTTAAAAGTTCCACACAAATTAAGAAAGAGAAAGGGAATTAATATTATTTTTGGACCAAAGAAAAGAAAAATACCAGCAAACTGAATCCACCAATGTATAAAAAATAATACATTTAAAACGAGTATGGTTTAACATTAAGAGATTAAAGGAGAAAAACCATATGATCAGCTCAGTAGATTAAAAATCTTTCCAATAAAAATTTACCGCACATTCATGATAAGAACTGGAAATAGAAAGGAATTTTCTCAACTGGATATATGCTAGCTTATGAAACTTTCAGGAAATAAACTTATCGGTAAAATGTTAGAGTAATTCCCTTTGAAAACGTAAATAAGACAAGGTTACTCACCACCACTTCCCCAAGAATATTCCATAGATTCTAATTCAGGAAGATAATAAATAAATAAAGGGTGTAAGAAAAGGAAAAAAAGAAGCAAAGCTGTCATTTAACTGTCATCTGCTTATATATAATAAGAATTTGTTTTACATGTTTATAAAAAGGGATTTACTGAGGACTTCATTAGTATTGCTAATACACTGTTTGTTAACCTAAGTGGTATGTACACTGATATACATAATAGTATTATCCAATCCTTATAGATATTCTTAGATATGTACTATGACAAAACATTTCATTTTAATCACACAAAGAGTTTTTTGATTTGTTTTTGTTTTATTTTATATCTATAGTCCCCTATTATATATTGCATCTAATTTGATATTTTGCTATCACTTTTCTTCATATACTTTGTTAGTTGTGTTATTTAGATCTGGAGTATATAAATACATGTTTTTCTATGATTCCACGTATTAGAATGCCTATTGATTATTTCCCTAAATGTAGATGTTATATGTTCTTCACTGACACAAACTTAATCTTAAATATTATTGACTGTTTAGAGAGCCACATCACTACTAATTCATACTAAGTTTTCATTTAACTAAATTTTATAACCCTAAGCCATATAATACAACTAAATGAACCTGTACTTTATTCATTTTTTAAATTTATACATTTATTAAATATGAATTGAGTGGTATGTGTTAAGAATTCTTTTTGACACTGGGGTTTATGTAGTTCACAGTCTAATAGGAAAGAGTGACAATGAATCAATTAAAATATAGCGTGATACCCTTCATGTCAGATTGTGTTGGAAGGAAGTCAAGAGGGAAAAATAAAATCTTTTTCAGACATGCCTCAGCTTTGTTATATCATGGTACATTCATTCGAGAAGTCTGAAATCTGGAACTCAGTGAGTATGGCAAGAAAAAATGAAATGTGAGGCAGAAACTAGAAAGTTTGTTCTTGCTATTGTTGTCATATTAAAGAATTATATACTATCCTGAAAGTGTTGGTTACTAACTTCCTTCCAACTTATGCAAGGATATGAGAGCATAAGTCTTCCAATTCTAAAATATTTTTCTCATCACCAAAGCAGAGTAGATTAGAGGAGTAAGGAGTTAAATTATATATTATCACAAATAAATTACATTATCACAAATTATAGATTAAGTCAAGGTGGGATAACTGAAAGTTAAGGGCATAGGCTTTTTTTTTAACATCTTTATTGGAGTATAATTGCTTTACAATGGTGTGTTAGTTTCTGCTTTATAACAAAGTGAATCAGTTATACACATGTTCCCATATCTCTTCCCTCCTGCGTCTCCCACCCTCCCTATCCCACCCTCTAGGCAGTCACAAACCACCTAGCTTTTGAATGCAAATCCCCAGAGTAAATCTAATTCAGTCCTGCAATCTCAGGTGTGGCATGAGTAGGAATATAGTTTTTAGGAAAAGTATACTATAAAGGGTTACTGCCACACCCTATTATAACATTGAATGATATCAGCTAATAATTCATGCCTTTTTTTTCAGTGATTATACAAACTTTTCACTCACGGAAAGTTTATTTTACAGCTAACCTGCATTAGCTTATAATACATTGCAGCCTTTTAACACTTCTTCAAAGTCTATATCATGAAATACTTGTAACTCACATGATTAAGAATTGTAATAGGGTCAATTAAATTCCAGCCTTAAAAGATGTTAAATAGGCTGCTTTTCTAACCCACCTTCTAATTTGAAAAATAGTAACTAGGCATCAACTCTATAAATACTAAGATTGTTGTTTTAGGAGACAAGCTTCAAGACAGAAATAGACAGTCTTATATAACCCTTTCCCATCCTTCATTTCAGCCACTTAGAAGTGTGTATTTGCAGCCAGCCAGCCCTTGACAAGCCCCTCAGAGTGCTATATGACTCTAAGTCAAATGTTCCACAGGAGATATGCTGAAGTTATTCTATGGTTGAGGTGATTTGCATCTGAGTTCAGATGTTTCAAGTCAAAATGTTTTCCCCTATTGTAAGCTATAGAGCCAAAAGTCATGATGAGTTAATTATCTAAATGTTTAAGTAAGCTTCAAAGGAACTTTTAAAATCAACCACTGGAGCAGTGCCCTGTGTGCACTCTGATAAGTACGATGGTATTCTCAGCGGCCAGGATGCCCATCTGCCCACAGCATTTAGCTGCAGATGACAACTGTGTTCCCCAAGTATATTGTACCTAAAATCTGTGGATTATTCTTTGTTCAACCTTCTGCTCAGTGGGTCTTCTAAAAATTTAAGTAAATTACGTAGAGCCACCCTCCCTTATAACCCTTTAGAAACCTACTGTTGCACGTGGGATGGACTCCAGTTTCTGTAACAGGGCTCTGCACAATCTCTCCAGTGCTGTCTCCCACTTAACCTTCTCCATCAGACCAACTGGCTGGTTCTTCAAACACACACATATACAAAACAGTTTGATAGTTCCTCAAACACACAAAGCTCTTACCACTTTGGAATATTTCCATTTGTTCCTAAAACCTGAAGCTCTCTCCTCTACTCAGTAATTAATTAATTCCGACTAACCTTCAAGTCTCAGCCAAAAGATGACTTCCTGACTTCCTTGGAAAAGCTGATTATCACCCCTGCTGAGACTTCAATAAGACATTCTTGCTCTTCCAATGCTTCCAGATATTGGAATGCATGAAAATACTAGTGAATCTCAAACATGTGCACCCATTAACGTATTTTCCCATTAAGTGTTTGCTATGCTCAGGTACTGTTGTGTGGAATATCATCATTTTATATAAGGAAGTTGGTAAGTCCACAAAAGATGATTCTGTCAGAGGTAAATTCAGAATAAATGTGTAAACAGGCAAGAATAAACATACTGCTCACTTCTTAATTGAGGGAATCTAACTGCCACCAGGTAGCTTGCCGCTTACCTTGAAGCATGTTACTATAAAGGAGTATCAAGGCTAGTTGAGTTGCTAAAAACTTGTATACTCAGCTGCCAAAGAGGATTTCAGCAGTAATAATATAATCAGTAGTGATAGTAGGGTTGTCCTTGTGGAAGGAAGTCTATGTCATCATGCCCATACATAGTCCCCTCCCATGGCAGCATTTTTGGAATCATTGATCAAGCTGTGACCTGGATGGCAAAGAAAATAAGTGATATTCACAAAATGGGTCATCTTATTCCTAATGGTTGTTAAGACTGTCTTCTTGAGAGGTTCTCTTGGTGAGCATTCACAAAGATATATTCAAGTTCAGGAACCATCGCAAGAGGTTCATTTACAACCTTTCTCTCCAGTCACATTGCCACTAAACTTCCATCTTTCCTCTAAAGCCCTGACCACTTGACTACACTGTTAGCCACTGGCTGGTTCATCTCTTCTTCAAGTTAAAGTAAATAATGAAAATGTGTTACTCAAAGTTCTGCCATTGCCCTTCCAGGACACAATGACAGAAGCTGACAATCACAAGTTTCTATTTATAGACCTATTTTTAGCAACCCTCAGAATTTTGAATTTTATTCCATGTAATCTGTCCAGAATTTTAAATCTAAATTTGATTCTTTTATTTTGTTACTTAAGGCTATCAGAAAAAAATTGTATATCTCTGTTTCTCTGGACCTACTGTATTTGCTTTAAATTTTCCACAGTGTCATTTGTTGAAATCTTCAGAGTTTCAACCTCAGTGAACTCATGGTCAGTGGATCACAGAACATAACCTGATTAACTTGTTTTGACCTCTTGTACCATAGGCTGCTTACCGTCTTAAAATAAGGAAAGGACTCAATGTATTTCCATTTCCTTGGCCTGATATTCCATTCTAAATATTCCACATGTCCCTAAAGATCTGTTGCCTATAATTCACTCTCTAGTAACAATATCTGTAACTTAAGATTCCATTTTATTGACAGGCAACCGAAACCAACTCTGGACAAATTAACAGCAATAACAACAAAATAGTTTATTTGAAAAGTAACTGGGGTAGACTCTAGGAATCAAAGGAAGAGCTGGAAAATATAGGTCAAGAGAAAGATTGAATGAGGAAATTTGGGAGGACTTCAAGAAGACAAATACATGGATATTGTCTTTAGGAAGCGTCTACCGAAGTAATTCTACTCCAACAAATATCTTTATCTTACATTGCCAGTTTTCAAATTCCATGATAATTTCTCTGATTGGCTCGGGATGGAACAGTTTTTAAGGAAGTGAGCTTGAGAGGGTGGAAGCCAGGTCACATGGCATTTAAGGGTCAGTGTGTTTCCTGTATATAGGGCCATTTACAGAGAAAAGGGAATCTTGAAGTGAGGAAGCCATCAGAGTGTACTACACTCTTTTCTTAGGCCATCATATCAGGATAGAAAGTCACTTAAAGGGCACGAGTCATCCTCAACATTTCTAAGACTCATTCTTAGAATGAATACATTTCCTCTCTACCTCTCCCCCAAAATCATTGTATAAAATAAAATGGTCATTTTTTATCTAATAAGTCCATTGGCACACTAGTCTCTCCTAAAGAGTTTACCAGTTGTATTCTTTGTTAGGATATTTGCTAAAATCATGATTCAATAAGTCATTATCAAGATTTTCTCCTTGCAAATTTAGACTACTTATTTCAGTCAATTTAGAAACTGAAATATTTCAACACATGTAAAATCCTTGATATATATCTTTTCATAAATTTTAATTCGATTTCATTTGCCTGTAGCTAACTTCTATTTGCACTTAAAAAATTGATCATAAATGTGCTGAGAACAGGAAATAACACTCAAGTTTCTGACATAGCTATTTAGTCATATGGTTATTGGATTTATTTTGGAAAGAGTTCCATGAAAGTCAAATAAAAGGGAATTACCTGACAAAAATGTTAATGGTTTTAAACACAATTCAGGAATTGCAAGACTATGGCACCAACACCACTTTTAACTTTTGTCTTCTGGCTCTGGACCACTTTTATTTGTTCCATGGTCATTTTATCATCGTTTGAGTTGGATGTTGCATTTGTGCAAAACCCTTGTTTGGATTGTGTAAATGTGAAATACCAAAATGATTGTCAAAATAAAAAGTAATCTGTGATCCCTAACTGAAGATAGCCTGGATAATTAATGCACTCATCACATGAAATGAAATATGTGATCATACTCTGACCACCTTAAATAATCTCAGTGTTTTTACGCCTTTCTCCATTGTACTTTTATGCTGTTCATTTGACTATATAATCCCGTCTCTTGGTCTTTGAGACATTTTAGGGATAGGGTCAAAGTGTTTTCTCCTCTGTTCCAGATGTTTGTACTAATGTGTGACTGACATAAATTCTAACAATAAAAAGATACTTTTTCACAGGAAATAGTTTGTAAATCACAATAACTCATAGTACAAAGAGAAGAGGTTAAAAACTGTTGCAGAAGTAAAGAGCTGGCTGCTAATCCACACAGAGCTATGCCCATGATCAGCATATCAGGAGACCAAAATTAGGAAAGGAAGCTTGAAAAAAAGAACCTATATGAGGGATGAGACCTTGAAGCATATGTATATACTAAGACATGTTGCAAAACAAAATATTATATTATTATATGAACAAAAATAAATATTATATTGCCTAGATAGAGTATTGGCAATAAAATACAAGACACAATATTTGTCTTTAGGCAATATGGAAATATATTGTTCCTACACTTTTTATTTGTATTTTAATTAAATCCATTTACCTCCAAATTAAAAATGATTTATTAAATATCTATTTTAATGTGTTAATCACAGAAAAGCAAAGACAGTCTTTGTTATTACCAAATTTCACAGAGAGACAGAGATCATTTGTGCAGTCAGAGACATTAACAATATATTTACGTATATAATTACATATTTTATACTTATATATTATCTATTATACAGAAATATAAAATTATATACTATGTAATTATATATTATGTATATATAAAATATTACATAAATATCTGCATCGGGCACAAAGAAATTAAGGCATTTTATAACATTTTTCAAAAAAAGTGTGGATGACAAGGATGAGATTAATTGGCATAAGCAAGTGTATAAAAAGTGTTGTATATGTGTCATTAGCATCTCCTGCTATAAATCACCCCCCCAGGAATTTATAATAAGTGCCAGGACAAACAAAATACAGGTATCAAGATGTGAAACAATTAATTACTGACACAGTAAACCACAAAAGGATTTCCAAAGGTGAAGGGTTCAGGTTCCTTAAGGAGTGAAGCAAAAGCAAAGCAGAGAGAGTACATTGCATCTTTGTAGTGACTGGGGTGTGGGTCTGGGGGAGAGTCCACATGCTGCCTGGGGGTTTGCCAGGGGATTTGCCACTGACTTCACAGGATGAGTGGCGCACAGGGACTCTCTTATCTTGGCTACGCTATGTGGTGCAGCAGCAAAGACAGGTGAGAAACTAAAAGCTAATCATGTCAAACATAAAAATTGGATTCCATTTCTTTATTATAATAAATGTAGACGAAATCATTCACTATTTTAGAAGTTGTAGTCAAGTCAGGAGGAGATGGGTAAGTAAAACGGGGCTTTGAATTAGAGTGAGACACACTTGTCTAGGTGTTTCAGGTGAGAGAAAATTCTCTACAAGGCTAAGAACTTTGGTAGGGCCTGAGCATTGTCAAGGGAGAGACTTTTGTGGTGATCCTGGGAGTGACCAGGAGCGGCTGTGTTAAATCAGGAAGTAATTGTGGAGGAGAGAATTTGGAGGATGGTTTAGACAAGATCCACTTAACTGATGATACTTAGAATGACAGGAACAGGAAGAGTGAAGATGACAGGTGAAGGTTTCTTTTTCTCACTCTGAGAAATGTCTGAAGAAGGTAGAATCATGATACACATTTTCTCTACTGGCTTACTAGGTTTAGCATTCCAGTGGGTGTTTGGATAGAGAATATAAAAATAATCATCCTTAGTAGACAGTATATTTAAAGAAAAATGATGCTTTTCTGAAAAATGTTATCTACTAATATTTACTGTGTATACCTTGTATCATGCATTGTGTTAGATGCTCTAGTGCATATAAGGATTGATATTTTCAAAAACATGAGTATTATCTAAACATGTAAAACATTTTTTCCCAGAAATATAGATTTTTGGTGGGATAGATTACATAACATAAAACTTGACTTTTTCCTATATGCAATATTCAGTCAGTGTTTTTCTCTATGGTAAGGGATAAAACTTTATGATTTCTATCCAAAAAATGTCTGTAAATGGTTTAATTAATACTTGATAGGTTTAATGAAATGTGTTTCATAATTTACGTATTATTTATAGAAAAGTTCAGATTTACTTTCTACCTATCCCAATATGAGGATTCTTTTTATTTACGCTAGAAATGAATAAAAGAAATGTTAATTGAAACAGAATACTTTTCCATTTTTAGGCCATTCTAATGAAATATCTTAGGCCCAGCAACCTCTGAGGGCTGAGTGCTCAGTGCTGTGTGCTTAAAAGGAAGAAATTGTCTAGGCAATGTTTTAAGATATGTTTTGTTTTGCAAAATTAAGAAAAATAATGGATGGCCTCTCCTACTTCTCAAACTGGAAGATGAAACATACAGCAATGACAATATTTGGGTAGCTTGTAGCTCTAAAACTCTGGGCATACAAAGAGTTTACCTATGACTTGATTAAAAAGTGGACCAAAGCTGTTAACAGACACCTCACCAAAGAAGACATACAGGTGATAAATAAGCATATGACAAGACACTCCACATCATATGTCATCAAATAAATGCAAAGTAATGTGTTTTTAAATGAGTTTGCCTCAGGTTATTATGTATAGTAAGCACTTAATAGCAGTAAGTTATTATTCATTTTAGTCTTCTGTTGATGATGAGATACTCAATGAATTTAGATTTTCTCATGTCCATTTAGCTCTGATGTTCAGGACAGAAGAAGAAATACTAAGAACTTCTGTACCACATACACTGTGAAACCATATATTATAGTTCATTAACTCATTTGGGCAAAGCTTTATGTTAAGTAATAATATTACAATTCTCACTTGGACAGGTTGGCTGTATTTTTTCCAAGGTCATAGATTATACCCTGAATCTCAGTCATCTCCTTTTAATTCATGTCATTGGTTACAAGGAAAAATGGAATGAAAGCAGTGAGTCAACACATATCCATAAACTATACTAGAAAAAGGTCTCAAAACGTATTTCCAGCAGTTATTCAGTCCTGTCACCTCCAAATTCACTATTACCATGTGATTACTACATAATACAGTTGAATTAATCTTCCAAGATGGCATTGCTCTAGTAGATCACCATATTTATTGTGTTTAACAGAGACACATATTCCTGTGTGTTCAGTAGGTACATTGGGTTATAATTTGTGAAGTCCTTGTAGTACTGCATATAATATTACTGAACAAAGGAAAATTTCTGATTTTTGTTTATCTTTTGATTTACACATAGTTCAAATTTACTTTCTCTTCATCCAATCAATACCAGATAGTTAGAACCTCAACTTTCTTGAGTGATTTATCATTTATGGAGGCACATGGCACTTTTTAAAAACACAAGTCAAAACTTCAGAGACGTACAAATTACATTACACATACACATACACATACACAACTTCTGTCAATTTCATCACAGTCAAAACATAGCCAGCTGCTTCTGAGATGATATCAAGTGACAATTAAAATAGCACCAATAATGTTACACTACAGTTAGGTACAGAAAATATTTTATCTGAAAAAAGCAAGAAGTATATTTAGATGGTTAGGATTTATGTTCCCTATTAAGAGAACAGATGCCTTAAAAGATTAATCTTTGGTGCCATTGTGTCTATTTCTGCAGAATGTTGGACACGATGGGGATTGTTTGGGCCAGATGCCTGCCTTGTCCAACTTTAGTCCTCTAAGCAGTGGTCTCCAAATATTTTCTGCATTAGTTCAATAGAATACTAATACGTATACTGTCAAAAATGGGTTCTATGGTCAAACACAATTTAGAAACACTACGTTAAAGCCACACATTTTCCTCTCCAGTGAGCTGTCACACTCTTTAATATACTCACATGCATTATGGATCTTCTAGAGAAAATGCATCACTTCCCCAAATTATTTAACTATAGAACCTGTGCCAGAATAACCATTTACCATGAGGCAGATAAAAGACACGTTTGGGACACCAGCAGCATTGGGAAGAAAAAAATTACATAGATATTTAATCTTTGTTTAAAGCATCAAGGGAGTTAACACCAGGGAAAACTCAGAATTTTGTTGGACTTGTTACAGTTATTCCATAATCTAATATGCTTATTTTGATATACATGGTGGGTGTAAACTTGAGTTTTTTCAGTGCTTTAAGGCCTTTAATGGAATTGATCCAGACCTCTGTTTGTTTGTTTTTTTCTTCAGAGAGCATCTAATGGGGTAATGTTGCATTGAACACGCTTAAGGAATTGCTGTTCTAAATCCCATTTGCCATATTTGTCATTCTGCTCATCTATAGATACTATAATACTTTTCCTCCTTGGAACCTTCTGGCACTACCAATTCTCTTGGGATGACTGTGGGTCTGGTGTGGCTGCCTCAGGGTTTTCTGGTTAAAGAAGGACCCAACTACCTCCTTAGAATATACAAGGACCAATGATTGACTTAGGACACATGGTGAGACTGCAAGGGCCTCCTGCTTTGAGCAGTTGCCGGAAGTGGGCCAAGGTCACCTGCATTAACCTAAATCTCCTCTCCTTGAGCCGAGTGGACAAGGATTCTGCTTAACCCAAGATCTCATACCCAGCATTTGGACTAAACCAAGACAAAATAGCAAAGCAGACAATTTATTTTTAGCGTCCTCTTGTTCTCTCCTCTCATAGCTCAGGCAGACATGCTCTCTGGAATCCCCAGGCAGCCATCGCTCTCCATCAGAGACTTCCTATTGCAACACCCCACTTCTCCACTGCTTGGAAATTACCCTCCTCATCCACCACCAGTGTTTATGTCCTCTCTATTCGAACACTCAACTAAATAATAGTAATTGAATTTTTTTCAATGGCTTTATCACATGAAAAGAAAAATAACTTCTACTTTTCAGTATAAGACTTTGACAGGTTTTTTAAAACTATATGCATTTATTACCATGATAATAATGCAATTAATTTTAAAATAAGCAAACCAACAACGCAAGGGCAATCAGAGCCCCAGTGTTTTCAGCTGTGATGAAGATTGAGCCTTCACTGGGGCCATTTCTTAGTCACCCTTGCCCAGACTTAGCCTCAGCACCAGATAGCTGGGGGTAGGATGAAAAATGCTGACGATCTCCTTCTCCTGAGAACATAGCCCTCTGAATGGGGCTGCGGGGAGACGGGCCCTGTTCTGGGCTGTACTCCACTGCAGTGGAGTTTCAGTCCCTGGGCCACATGGAGGGAGGGAGGGAGGGAGGGAGGGAGGAAGAAAGGAAGGAAGGAAGGAAGGAAGGAAGGAAGGAAGGAAGGAAGGAAGGAAGGAAGGAAGGAAGGAAGGAAGGAAGGAAGGAGCGGGTCTTGGTACAGGCATCACCGACTCTCATTGCTCTTATTGAGTTTTAGTACATTTTCTCTAAGAAATGTTTCTTCTTTTTGTTGTATGTTCTTAAAACCAATTCTAGAGACTTAAAATGATTTTTTTTTTTTTTTTTTTGCGGTATGCGGGCCTTTCACTGTTGTGGCCTTTCCTGTTGCGGAGCACAGGCTCCGGACGCGCAGGCTCAGCGGCCATGGCTCACGGGCCTAGCCTCTCTGCAGAGATCTTCCCGGACCCGTGTCCCCTGCATCGGCAGGCGGACTCTCAACTACTGCGCCACCAGGGAAGCCCTAAAATGATTTTTTAAAATGATTTCCACCTGTTTCATGGGGTAGCAGTTTCATGGAGCATCTCTAACTGTTAGACTGGAAGTATCTCTCTAACCAGCTTCTGATTTTATATCAGTGACTCAACTTCTCTTAGATTCAGTTACCTGTTTTTTAAAATGAAAATAATACTGCCTAATTTTTAAGGCTTTCCTTAACATTAGATAACTATACATATAAAGTATTTAACATAATATATCTCATATGGAAGAGTTTTTTGTAAAGAGTAACTATTATGGTCAAAGTGATCGTATGTTCTGTATTCATTCATCCACTCAAATATTTCTTGAGCAAAAGGCTATGTTTTATTATTCTAGATGGTAGGAATTTTGAGCAAATCAAAGGAGATTCCTTCAGAGAGTTTATATTTTAATGGAGGAGATAGACAATAAATGGATATATAAAATAATGTCAGGAAGCACTAAGTATGATAAAGAAAAATAAAACCGGTTATGTGACTAGAAAGTGATGGGGGGAGCTGTCAAAGACAGGAAGATTCCCAAGTATTCCACTTTTTCCATTTGAACATGAAGCTAGTTTAAAATTTCCAAAGTTTGGCATTAAATGCCTCTTGTCTTCAGAAATAGAGCAAAAATCCAGTTCCCAGTTTGGGACCTGGAATGTGTAAATGTGTGTGTGTGTGTGTGTGTGTGTGTGTGTGTGTGTGTGTGTGTGTGTGTATTTATTTATTTATTTCTGCCATGACAGAGGCTAGGTTCCATACCAATGGTTAAATGTAATAACCTTTAGACATTACTTCTCTTCTCATAAGTTCAAGCTTGCCTAAAACTGGTGGGGACTGGTAATAGACTGTTCTGGTCACTTTTAATTGTTTTTCTATGACATAAAGATGTGCTATATATATGAATGGGGGTTCAGAGAAAGCTAGGGAGAGAGATTAAAGGTCCTGTAAAATACTACTGGGATTAAAAATATTGTAGATATCAGAATTTATACTGACAGTAACTTTATAAAAGAAAGAGAGGGAAATATAAAATGTAACATAAATTACTGAAGAGAACTAATTACTAAATTGGTTTTTATGCATTAGTATTCTCTCAGAACGTAGACTATCCCCCTGACTCTTCACTGTAAATCACAAACGCTGAGATTCTATTAAGTACCCGATATTACCAGAGAGTATGCAGTTATTAAGGCAAATACCCTACCCTCAAATTGTTCATATTACAGCAGAAAGAAGAACAGAACTACAGAAATAACTATGTAAACTTCATATCCCCAGGCCAGCAGTACAGGACAAGTGTTAAGCTGAAGTTAGCACCATAGCAGTTTTAATGCCTGAACTGCTTCATGTTGTCTCTCTGTCTCAGCAAGGATGGTGCAGAACTTAAGGGGCAAGGATGAGTTCTTTGATGTCTCCTACAGCCTTGTTGTACTCCTTGTTGTACCTTTCCCAGAACGAGGTACTTCTGGAAAAGTCTGCAATCTGCTGTTACAACAGCTAATTCCCAGTGGATCAGTGGGCTTGGGCAACAGGAATGGTTACTACTTCATACACAGTCTTCCCCGGCTTTAAGCAGGAATCATGTGCTGGCGACTTGTGCAGAGAAAGTTGGCAACATTTTGTATTATAGGCAGGAAGTAGAGGGTTTCATTGCATGGGTGCTGCTCTACCGCTGAGAGAGCTGCTGTGCTCCACAAAGCCATTACCATCATTTGCAGCTGGCTACCATCATGCATTGACCTTTCACTGCAACAGTCCCCTGAACAAATGCTCTGTTTACTGCCTAAAATAGCTTATTTTCTTCTCTGGGTACAGGTTCAAGAAGCTCTGGACTATGGGTTCCAAACTTGCTTCTCATTGTTGAGAAATTATTGATCTGCTGCCTGGTAAATTCCTGACCATGACTGACCTGATTTAACTCTCTCCCTCTTTTCTATAAGTCTCCTATAAGTTTATCCATTAAAAACCCCAAATAGCCTTTTGGAGTCTCACCTTTCCCACAGGCAACTTCCAATTCTAATCAACCAATCCCCTTTCTCAGTGCTCCAGCAGATTTATTTTAGGAGGTTTAGAAAGGAAAGAACTGATATATAAGACATTTAGAAAGCAGAAAGGGCAGAGCTTAGTGACAAATTGGATGTAGGTAGTGGAAGATTGGAAGGAGTTAAGGGCAGCTTCCTGGATTCTGGTGTAGGCCACTGGTAGAAGACAAATGATAGAAATTCAAGAAGATGGGGAAGCAGAGGATCAACAGGTTTCAGTAATCCCCAAGATTATGTTTCAAAACTCATGATATATGTTCAGCTTCAAAGGGGAGGGCAAAAGTAGAAAAAAATTTAGACAGCACATAGGCAGAAAGCAACAAAATATAGGCACTAGAAGATGACTCCAGCTTGGATAATGCTATTCGTGGGTACCACTCTAGGTACATGCCAGAGCTTTCACTCAGGTGATAATATCCAAGGATCCAGGCCAGAAGATCTTTTTTATGTTGGTGTAGGACTATTACTTGATAATAGACCTATTGCTATACTTTGATGTTAATGAGTTCAAATAGCAGGAAGATGGAAATAAGAAAGTGGGAGCTAGAAGACAGGGATAAGTGATCTGAGAATGAGAAAGTGAATTTTAAGATCTTAGAGTTGGAGCAATTTGGGGTTGTTTAAGAAGTGGCCTACAGGTGAAGGACATTGGAAATATAGGACATCAAAGAATGGCAAGTCTAGTGTATTGGGTAGGGCATTCTTATGGGGGGTTATGTTAACCAAAAGATAGAAACAGAGCAAAGAAATATTCATAAAGCTGGTGATACATAATTCCTCCTAGGATGGTCACTAGGGTAAGGGGAATGCAGTAAATTATGGTGAGGATGAAAAGAATAAGATACTCCATCCCACCCCTGCCTAAGAGAACTTTCTACAGTGCTGGAAAGGCTCTCTATCTGCACTAAACAATATAATAGCCACCAGCCACATGTGATATGGAGCACTTGAAATATAACTAATTCAACTGAGCAACTGAAATTTTAATGCTATTTAATTTAATTTTAATTAAGTTTAAATAACCACATTAGGCTAGTGACCATCATATTGGACATTGCAGTTCCAGAGGTTTGGAACAATAGCGTATTGAAACCAGTAAGAGTGTGGTAGTATATTGCTGATCCTACCACCAAACTGGAGGTGGTGATATTGGTGGGGATATTAGTGAATGGGATTTTTTTTACATTTTATAATGAAAGGTGTCCAAGTTTGGAAGATCTGCCTAATTCTATGAACAAATATTTTCCAAATAATCAATGCACAGTTATTCATGAGTAAAATATCAAAGTGCGAGACAGACCAGTGGATTTTAATGAAAAAGGGCAATAATAGTTCATTGACATGGTTGCATATTGCAACCATGTTTACTATTACTTTCTGAGTTTTAGCATAATATCAAAGAACAACATTCTCAATTATATGAAAAGGATATTAGAATCATCTTCCCTTGTTCAATTATATATCTTTGTGAGGCAGGATTTTCTTTGCATACTTTAATCAAAACAACATTCTGCAACAGATTAAATGCAGAGCAGATATGAGAAGCCAGTAATGTTCTATTGTCAGACATTAAAGAGATTTGCAAAATTGTAAAACAATGATACTTTGATTTCTTTTTAATGTGGCTATTTTCTGTAAACATATTTTTATGTTAACAATGCAGTCGGTTTTTATTGTTATTTGTAAGTGAATTTCAAATATAAATTTCTGTTTCACATTTATAACACAAACATATTGATAAATATAACACAAATAAACAAAAGCTCTTTGGGGTCCTTACTTACTTTTAAGACCATAAAGGGATCCTGAGATAAAAAATGTTTGAGAACCACTGATCAAGAAAAAAGTTATTGATTCTTCAGGACCTGGCTCAAATCTCAGTCTTAAAACCCCTTTTCTGTAGCTCCCCAGCCACTCACTCCCTGTTCTTTGTATAGCATTTGTATAAATGTTCCTTTGAATGTCTATATATTGTATGTGAGAGAGAGAGAGACAAAGACAGACACAGGCAGACAGACACATATACAGGTGGAATTAAGCGATAGCCCTTTGCATAAAGTGGAAACAATGGTACATTTATGGACAAAGACAAAGGAGTCAGCAAAAAAGGAAAATAAAAATTAAAAGAAAAATACAGAACAATTACACAAAAGCATTTGTTAGATTTTAAGAATACTGGTTATGAGGAAGGACCAAAGTAGAAGAATTAACCTTAGAAGGGACTGCATTTTTCTATCTACAACTGCATTTTTCTATCTACATTGAGAGAGGTTAAAATTTAGTATTGGTGAAATGGAAACTAAGAATGATGAGAGATGTCATGTTGAATGACCTCATCTTGTCAAAAAAAGAGGAAATACCATCATCAACTGAAAGCTAAAAGGAGAGGAGAATTTGACCTCATGGCCATCGTGGCCATCTTGGCCACGAGGTAGTGCTAGGAAACAAACGGAGATGAATAGAAAGCCTCGCTGCACATGAGGGGGAGTGTGGCCATGATTAGATAGCTCAGATGTTTATTAGAACCTCTCCAACCTTTCACTGACTTGCTCTTATACAGCAGGGCAGAGAAAGCTACTTAGAGTCAAAGTAAAGTTCAGTGAAAAGGGAGCTAGTGAGCAGCTTGGGCAGGCATGGAACTCTGTAATCAGGAGCTCCAGAGAGGTTTTGTTTGTTTGCTTTATTTGACACATTTAATTGTATGTTAAGCATAAGGCCAATTATATGAAGAACTTACTCTGGCACATAATTGGAGTATATTATAATTTTTGATGTCTGGATAATGTCTAATTTAATTAAGAATAATGAGCAAGTTTACTAATTATGGCTCTAATTATAATTCTTTTGTGAGAATAAGGAGACCTTAGGGTAAAACATACCCTATGCCTTACTCTCAGAAAACACTATTTGAGACTAGCATCTTATGAAAAATTTTTATCAGCAATCACTTAAGTGGCATTGATGGGGGTACAGCAGTTTATATAAGGTATAGTCTTTTATAATAATTATAAACTGGATCTCATAAATAAATTACTATATTGTTTTGGCTTATTTGGAGAATTACCACTGTTTGGTTTCAATCTTGTTATCCAAAAAAGTGTTAACGTATAGATTTGTGTATTTCCACCATAAAAGAGTTTTGACTCCTCTTCTAATTAGCTGTTACATCCTCCAGTGAGCATGCCTTAATTTCCCAAGGCTAGCTAGGTGCCTTTCTATTGGGTTCCCGTAACACACTATGCCAACCTCTCTCTTGGGATGTATCATGTGGTATCATAAGCACTCATTCACTTGTCTGCATCTCTCAGATAAAAATTTCCTTAGGGCAAGATAGGTATTTTATTTGTTATATCATCCTCAGAGCCAGGCACAGTACCTGGCAAATACTATATAATATATATTTTAAATCAAATTGAACAAAAAAAATAGGAAAAATGAAGTACTAAAACAAGTCACAATACGTTTAATATAAGTTAATCTTTTCAAGCTAAATAAAGGGGCAAGATGACAGGGACAGATTTCAGCACTTACGTTTGCAGGTGCACACCTTGTGGCTCTTTCTTGGGTGGCTGCAGGAGATTTTGAATTAAGGATTACACAGACAGCCAATATACCTATGTTCTATTATTATTTAAGCACCTGGCGTTGTATGTTTTCTAAGGCACACATTTTTACATAAATATTTGAAATATTTTGGGTAACCTTCATTCTAATTGGGAACACTCTACTATCCAGAGAATGCATAAAACCTCAGTGAACTATCATGCACGTCTCTTTGGATATTTATTTAAATTAGAAAAATTATTCACCAGTTCTGTCTTAGAAACTTTCAGATATTTATAGGTAATTTTAAATGACCTTTTTGGATATAAAATACATGTAGTTAGCATTATTCAAAGGTTATAGAAGAATGTACAGGCGGTGGCCCCTTGCTTCCGCCCGGCCAGGAGGTCTGACGTGGAAGCTGCTGGCTGGCCAAGCTTCCAAGGAAACCCCCTGGGAACCAGAGCCCGAGCCGGAGCCAGAGCGCAGGCCTAGGTGAGGGGAGGTGGCGACTTCGAGGCTCAATTAGGCTTCGCTTCCGAGGCCGGGGCCAGCCTCTGATGGTCGATGAGGGAGGACAGGCAGTTCATCATGGGTGGCTTTTTCTCAAGCATTTTTTCCAGTCTGCTTGGAACCCAGGAAATGAAGATTTTAATTTTGGGATTAGATGGAGCAGGAATAACTACAATTTTGTACAGATTACAGGTTGGAGAAGTCGTTACTACGATTCCTACTGTTGGATTTAATGTTGAGACGGTAACATACAAGAACCTAAAATTCCAAGTCTGGGATTTAGGAGGACAGACAAGTATCAGGCCATACTGGAGATGTTGTTATTCAAACACAGATGCAGTCATTTATGCAGTAGACAGTTGTGATCGACAGCAAATTGGCATTTCCAAATCAGACTTAGTTGCCATGTTGGAGGAAGAAGAGCTGAGAAAAGCCATTTTAGTGGTGTTTGCAAATAAGCAGGACATGGAACAGGCCATGACTCCCTCAGCGATGGCAAATTCACTTGGGTTACCTGCCTTGAAGGACTGAAAATGGCAAATATTCAAAACTTCAGCAACCAAAGACATTGGCCTTGATGAGGCAATGGAATGGTTAGTTGAAACATTAAAGAGCAGACAGTAATTCAGTCACTTCTGCTCCTCTGAAACGAAGACCACATCACATACCCCTTTGGAAATAGTTAAAGTGTGCTTCACACTACTAAATGTTAAAACTGTATGATTGTCAGCATATACCAAACTGACTGCAACATTTGTAATAAATATTAAAAATAAGTATTTGGTTGGAAAAAAAGAATGTACATAGTAAAGCCTCCTTCCTCCCTCCATTGCCCAGCCACATAGCTCTATACCCTCAAAGCAAACACTGATGACAATTTTATAGATCATTTGTAAAATGGGAAATTAGATAAAATGGCTTTAAAATAAGTTCTTTTCTTCTCACATATTATTCTTATTGCATACACCTGGTCAAGGCTATCTCACCTTTTAGATCTCATTTGAAAAGGGACAAACTTAAGAACCTTCCTGACTCTTCATTTGGGTTTAACTTTCTCTTGCTTTTGATCCCATAATATCAGATAATTTATCTTTTATAATATATATCATACCCACAATTTATTATACAATATCTATCTTTCCCACTGGACTATAATTTTTATACAAGATAGGAAAAGTATATCATATTAACAGGTATGCTCTTACCCTTAAACAGTGCCTTGCACAAGTTTGATACATAATGAAGTCTTAGTGAATGAGTGTGAAATTAATGTGTGGGTTAATCTATGAGTCCAGTCCAAAAAACAGAAACCATACGAGGTCTTTTAAGCAGAGGGAATAAAATTCAGGGAATTGTTCACATGGATGATAGAAGAGCTGGTGAATCAATCAGGGATAATTAGGCAAACCAGAGATTAAAAACATCTAGGAGCATGACTAGCCTAGACAAGAAGGGACAGAAGGAAGAAGTAGTGATGGAACCACGGAATGCGTTTTGGGACTCAGTAGAGCATAGATCCTTCTGTCTCAGTGCAGAAAGAATTCAGCGAGAGGCAGAGTGACAGATAAGGAACGAGTTCATTAGTATAGGACGCTTGTGAGAGATAGAACTGGCAGGCAAGGGAATGCCACCCTGAGAACTAAGTGGGCTACATTTTTACAATCAAAGGAAAAAGACCATCTTCTTCCTCATTTTTTTTTTTTTTTTCTTTTTTGCGGTACGTGGGCCTCTCACTGTTGTGGCCTCTCCCGTTACGGAGCACAGGCTCCGGACGCGCAGGCTCAGCGGCCATGGCTCACGGGCCCAGCCACTCCGCGGCATGTGGGATCTTCCCGGACCGGGGCATGACCCCGTGTCCCCTGCATCGGCAGGCGGACTCAACCACTGTGCCACCAGGGAAGCCCTTCTTCCTCATTTTGAGTAGGTATCAAACTTTTATCTCTAGCTCCTCCTCCACATGGGGTGGGGGAGTTTTCTTTTTCCTACATGGTCGAACTGGGACTGTCATGGTACTATGGGAATGAGCAAAAAGGCAGTAACATATACTAAAATATGGTAAATCATCTCAGGTTTCAGTATAATGCCACCTTTCCCCTGTATTCCTGCTCTTAGTACGTGCAGAAAAAGCCCCTTCTCAAGGATCATTAACTTACTGACTTCAATGGACAGGATGTGGACCGTTCCACCACTGTTTTATTGTTTTGGGGTATGTCTCATGCTTCTATCGCGTAGTTTTGTTGCTAAGTAAGCCCACTTGGTTTTGTTGTTAAGCAGGCCTACTTTCTTGTGTAATCATTAATTTATGTGGTCTCCCATACTTTGGTCTCTACTTAGGATCCCTTAGTGGGATTAACTATTGAATATTTAATCACCTACTTTGTCCCTTTACTCTGTCCCTATCAGTGATACCAGATCTAGAAGTTGGGCTACTCAAAGAGCTAGAACTTTGGCTATCAGCAGTTGGATCTCAGAAGGAGGGGTTTTTGTTCTGCATGAGCTGAGAAGATGCAGCCAAAGCCAAAGATATTCCTGCAGAGTCTAAGAGAAGAAGAAATACTCTGGTTTCTCTATTGCTCTCACCTTCCCATTTTCACCATTGCTTAAACCTGTCCAGAATCCAGTTGGCAAGAGAGACCAGCTGGCAGGAAAATGGTGTTCCCTGTGATGTAGAGCAGAGTGGGAGAAAGGGCAGGAAAAGGAAGAGCAGAGTAACAAATACTCAGTACCATTGACCCTATAAACCACCCGGCAGGCTCATTTCTTGGGGAGCCAGCCTGTGACCAGCAGAACACAAAATAATAATTCGGTGTAGATGAATTCAGTATAGATGTGTTTTCTGGTATTATTTTTTCAAGACAGTAAAGAGCAACATATTTCTTTGACAAAATGAAAGTATTATACAGGGTTTAAGTCAACGCATACTCATAAGATGCTACTGGGTTGGTATATAGGAAGATGTATATTGAGTAATTAGTAAAATGAATTGTGTCCATAGATAAAAAGAGAATCATGGTGAGAGTAATTAGTTCTGACATGTAGACTATGTAAGGCTGTTAGAAACACAAAGAATAGAATGGAAAAATTATTTTACATACTTTTGTGGGAAACATTTATAGCTTCTGGGACATAAAAATGTGTGATCATAAACGATCTTGTGTTTTTCTGACAGCAAATTTATGGTCCAAGTAATAGATTTCAACCATCAGAGAAAACATTCCAGACCGTTTCTTTCTTTTTCTTTTTTTTTCATTGTTTCATTATTGAAGAGCTGACAGGAAAATGAGAAAAACAATTAGTCAATTACATAAATATAGAAGGTTTTCAATAAATATACTCTATCTCTAGAATAAAGAAAATAGTATTAGGTTATGGAGGATGTGGCCCAACTGTTGGTGAAAAAATTATGTGTTTGTGTGTCTGTAATATTGGTGGTGGAAGGAATCCAGGCAAAGAAGCAAAAAACACAGATGATGAGTTATTTCTGTCTCCTGGTGGAATCTCATGAAAAAAGTAATGCAAAAAAGTGAATTATTTGAACTTACACTATCCAGATAATCTAGTGGTATACCTTAAAGTTTCTGGACACTTGATGCAAGCTCATTAAGTAAATGATTGATTGAATATATGGAATAATACAGGTGGAAAATGTACTAGAATCCATAAAGTAAAATTTCCTCATTATACAGATGAAAAATTGAGACCAAGAAAGGACAGAAACTTTCAAGTTTGCAGATATATGACAGATGATAGAGTTCCTAAAGACTAGCAGTTAAGAATACTCACCTTGCAGTCGGTCACACTTGGGATTGATTTACAACTTTGTTACTTCTTGTGTGACTATATGCAATTAAGTTCTTTCTGCCTCAGTGTTCTCATCTGTTACAGTTGGTCCTCCACATCCACGATTCCTCATCCACAGATCCAATCAACCAAAGATCCAAAATATTCGAAAAAAATTCCAGAAAGTTATAAAAAGCAAAACTTGAATTTGCCACGTGCCAGCAACTACTTATCATACATAGCATTTACATTGTATTTACAGCTAATTACATAGCATTTGCATTGTATTAGGTATTAAAAATAATCTAAAGATGATTTAAAGTATACGGGAGGATATGTATAGGTTATATGCAAATACTATTCCATTTTATATGAGGGACTTGAGTATCTTTGGATTTTGGTATCCACAGATAAATAGTCCCCTGCAGATACCGAGGGATGACGGTAGTGTTAACTTCAGCTACATTTTCCCAAAGGACAGACACGTTCACGCTCGCCAGATGCGCTGGGAGAATTCCTTAGGGATGTGGTCAGCAACACTCCACCCTCTCAGTGAGAATCTGTCCAATGTGTCTCCTGAAGTCTTCCATTTTATAGAACTATTCCGAAGGCTAGAGGGGTCCAACAATATATAATTATACAAAAATATGCTGAAGATTGGTCTAAAAAATAGAATACTCTGGGTTGCTCAGGGAAGGGGTAGTAGGAGGGCAATTTCTAGGTCGGAAAGAAGGAAGGTGATTGCTACTAGGAAAAATTTTATGGAAAAGGGTAGGCGGGCGGATCCTATAGGGTCAAATCCGCATTCGGAGGCCCTTGTTTTTTATGCGTGTTTAGTTGAGGAAGTCAGAAGGTGATAAGTACGAGTAATGAGGCTAGTATTGTGTTTGTTCATAGGGTCAGCATTAGGTTTATTGTTCTTTTTCAGAGTGTACCGAAACTAGCTGATTGGAAGTCAGTTGTACTAATTAATACTGAAAAGACTATGAGCCTCGTCAATAAATAGATACGTAAAGAAATAGTCATACAGCATCTACAAAATGTCAGTATCAAGCAGCAGCTTCGAAGCCGAAGTGGTTGTTGGATGTGAAGTGGAATTTTAATTGGCGTAGGAAACAAACAACAAGGAAAATAGAACCAATAATTACGTGTAGTCCGTGGAATCCTGTGGCTACGAAGAAAGTTGATCCGTAGACTACTTCTGAGATCATAAATGGGGCTTTGTAATACTGTGATGCTTGTAGGAGTGTAAAATAAACACCGAGGGCGATTGTAATAAAGAGAGCTTGAAGTATGTGCTTACGATTTCCTTCTGTAAGGCTGTGATGGGCTCAGGTAATGGATACACCAGAGGCCAATAGCACGGAAGTGTTGAGGAGTAGTACTTCTAGGAGGTTTAAGGGGTGAATGCCTGTTGGTGGCCAGCACCTGCCTAATCCAGGGGTAGGAGCGAGGCTTGAGTGGTAGAAGGCTCAAAAAAAAGCCGGTAAAAATAGACTTCTGGGGCTTCCCTGGTGGCGCAGTGGTTGAGAGTCCGCCTGCCGATGCAGGGGACACGGGCTCGTGCCCTGGTCCGGGAAGATCCCACATGCCGCGGACCGGCTGGGCCCGTGAGCCATGGCCGCTGAGCCTGTGCATCCAGAGCCTGTGCTCCGCAAGGGGAGAGGCCCCAACAGTGAGAGGCCCGCGTACCAGAAAAAAAAAAAAAAAATAGACTTCTGATACGATAAATAAGATTATTCCATATGGAAGTCCCTTTTGGACGGTTGGTGTGTGGTGGCCTTGGAAAGTGCTTTCTCCAATGACGTCTTGTCATCACTGATATTGTTAGAATATTAGTTAGTAGGCCCAGTATTAGTAGAACTATTGAGTTGAAGTGGAATCATATGATTAGGCCTGATGTTATAAGAGCTGAAAGAGCTCCCAGAAGGGACCAAGGACTAAGATTTACTATGTGGTATGTGTGGGTTTGGTGGGTCATTATGTGTTGTCATGCAGGTATAAGCTTACTAAGAGGGTGAATACATAGGCTTGAATTATAGCGACAGTGAATTCGAGGATAGTGAGTAGGGCGAGAATGATGAATGTGATGAGAGCCATGAATGTGCTGGTGCTTATTAGCACTAGGGTTGTCTCTCTGATTAGATGTATTAGTAAGTGGCCTGCTGTAATACTGGCTGTTAGTCGCACGGCCAGTGCAACTGGTTGGATGAATAGACTGATAGTTTCGCTAATTACTAGCATAGGGATAAGGAGGCTGAGTGTGCCTTGTTGTAAGAAGTGGGCTAGGGATGCTTTTGTTTTATTACGGAAACCTGTAATGACGGCACTGGCTCATAGTGGGATGGCTGTTCCCACATTCATTAAGAGCTGTGTGGTGGGTGAAAATGAGCGGGGCAGTAGTCCGAGGAGATTGGTTGACCCAATAAATAGAATGCGTGATATTAGTATTAGTGATCAAGTTTGTCCTTTATGATTATGGATACCTATTATTTGTTTTGATATGAGTTGAATTAGCCATTGTTGAAGGGAAATTATGTGATTATTAATTAGTCTTTTTGATGTTGGAAATAAAATACTTGGGAATATAATGATCAGAATGACTATGGGGAAGCCTTTTATTATTGGGGTTACGAAAGGGGCAAATAGATTTTCATTCATACTGTTTCTCAAGGGATAGGTTGTTTTTGCACTTTAGTGAGTGTTGATTTTGGGTTGGGGTAGTAGATGTGTTTTGAGATTTTTATTTGAAATATAAATAATGATAGAAATATAGATGAAATAGTAATAAATAATAGTAATATAGTAATAGTAATATTATTACTAGGACAGGTAAGGATAGTAGAAGCAATGCTGCTGTGGTTAGTATTTGTCATACGAATAGTGGTGTTTGGTACTGGGCTATAGCGGGTGGTTTTATGTTCATGATAGTAGTGACAAAATTAACAGCCCCGAGAATTGAGGATACGCCTGCTAAATGTAGAGAAAAAATAGTAAGCTTCTTCATGTGCTGAGTTGGGTGGGACCCGGCCTCGCTGCCTTTGCCCGCGCCGCCGCCTCGCTTTCTTGCGCCCCGACTCGCCCTCGCTCCCACTCCCCGGCGGGGTGGCGGCGGCCGGAGCGGCAGAGGCAGTAAGAGCCCGCCTCTATGATGAAGTTCAAGCCCTACCAGACGCGGACCTATGACCGCGAGGGCTTCAAGAAGCGGGCTGTGTGCTTGTGCTTCCGGAGCGAGCAGGAGGACGAGGTGCTGTTGGTGAGCAGCAGTGGGTACCCAGACCAATGGATTGTCCCAGGAGAAGTAATGGAGCCCGAGGAGGAGCCTGGCGGTACTGCCGTGAGGGAGGTTTATGGAGAGGCTGGAATCAAAGGAAAATTGGGCAGACTCCTGGGCATATTTGAGAACAAAGACCGAAAGCACAGACATATGTTTATGTTCTTACTGTCACTGAAATACTAGAAGCCTGGGAAGATTCTGTTAATACAGGAAAAAGAGAGAGTGGTTCAAAGTAGAAGATGTCATCAAAGTTCTCCAGTGTCATAAGCCTTACATGTCGAGTATCTGGAAAAACTAAAGCTGGGTTGTTCTCCAGCCAATGGAAATTCCACAGTCCCTTCCCTTCCAGATAGCAACACTGTGTTTGTAACTGCTGCACAGACCTCTGGGCTGCAGTCTAGTGTGGGACAGAGAGAACTGGAAGGACCTCTTCCACCATGTGCAGTCTCATGGGCAGAGGCTTTATTATCCTTGGCAAACATCTGAATGACACTTGCAAACTGTCTGAATTTGCCATGCAGGATTTTCAAACAATTTGCATGTTTTTTTTTCAGATGCTTTCAAATCTTCTTTAAAAAAAAAAAAAAGTGCAAAATATTTTAACAAGCCAAAGCCATGTGGAATTTTTTTTAGATGCCTTAACTGTGCCCCCAGCCCACACACCTTGTTATTTTGGTTGGCATTTTCACAGCATTTTTTTCTCAGTTTTTTGTCCATTTGATGTCAGTCTGTGGTTTTTGTCAGATCAGCTTATTCATGGGTATATTTTCCCCTTAAATTGTTTTCTCATTCACAGTATTAACATATTCAACAAATCCTTCTGTTGTGGGAATTTATGACAATAATTCTTGATATTAAAGCAGTCCATCAACCCCAAAACTTGTTTCATAGGATCACAATTTTGATTCATAGATTCCAGATTTTGGACTATTTCTATATGGCCCTATTTTCAGGAATTTGTCAACACATTTGTCTCAATTTTCGTAACTGGTATTATGTCCCTAACTACCTGATATGGCCAGTTCCCCTAAAACTCAATAGTCCTTTAACACAGAGTTTAACTCTATAGAGCTGGTGATTGTTAGGCAGGTACAGTAAGCAAAATGCATGTAGTACATAACATCTTATCATGAAAACTGTATTCATGGAATTTGAGTTAGCATGTTCCATTGACAATTCCCTTCATCCATAATCTCTCTTTACACAGAATACATGAGAACCATATTTCCCTCAATGTAAATTGCTTTTAAAAACATATTTCCAGTTTTTTTAATTTAGTGACATCTCTTCAGTTAAACTTTCTGGTTACCACCTTAAATGCCAGTCAGTGCTAACTGCCTCACAATTGAGTGAAATGGCCTTCTTGTTCAGCTATTACAGACCTAGATTGTTAAGGCACCTTGGAACATCTCATCTTTTTTTTTTTTTTTTTTATAAATTTATTCATTTTATTTATTTATTTTTGGCTGCGTTGGGTCTTCGTTACTAAGCGCGGGCTTTCTCTAGTTGCGGCGAGCGGGGGCCGCTCTTCTTTGTGGTGCGCGGGCTTCTCATTGCGGTGGCTTCTCTTGTGGCAGAGCACGGGCTCTAGGTGCATGTGCTTCAGTAGTTGTGGCACACGGGCTTAGCTGCTCCGCGGCATGTGGGAATCTTCCCGGACCAGGGCTTGAACCGGTGTCCCCTGCATTGGCAGGCGGATTCTTAACCACTGTGCCACCTGGGAAGCCCGGAACATCTCATCTTTTACAGCTGGTCAGTAGGTACTAGTTATCATATAACTAAATATTGGGGCACTGGAACATACCTGAACTGAGAATTACTTTGTCTTACACTTGTTCTTATATTCACTTAAATCCAAGAATCCCATTTAAAACACATAAATAGATGGGATTGTTTGAAACACTTGGTACTTCCCTGACCAAGTCAGAAATGAGGTGGGGCAAGTGAAAGATGATTCCATATGTAGACATTAGTTAGCTTCTTGTAAATAATTGTAACTGGTGGAATATAAAGTAGAAAATAAGCATAGTTATACATTTGTTCTATAAATTGTTAACCTTTAAAAATATAATTGCTGCTAAAAATAGAGTGCTGTTACACCTAAGGAAAATTGGTGCCACTGTTTTGAAAATACCTTGTGCCATAAATGCAGCTGAACTAAATATAAATATTGGTTCACAAATTAATGCTGTCAAAGGAATGAGTGAAGTAGAAAAACTTTTAACCAATGACATTTCATTCTAATTTATGTAGTGTGATCAAACATGATCATCCAGAATTTTTATATTTTTTTTTGTACAGAGGTTATGTATTCTGGATGGTTTTTTTTAAAGGAAACATTTTAAAATCGCACAGATTGACACTTTGTATCAATCTTCAATGGACTAAGTTTTTTTCTCAGTAATCTCTGAAGTTTCTTTAAATTATGTACTTAACACAGCAGAGAAACTGGATTGTTTTTGTGTATAAGACTGTGTCCACCTGAAATGTTATCAGAAGTACTGGGGGTGGGGCGGAGGACTGGGTATCTTGTATATGATATTATTAGAGGTAATAATGCATGAACTTATTTTATGAACTCTTGGACTGTGTTTTTGACATGTAAAATATGTACAGTATTAATGTCAGCCATTTCTTAAAAGTGAGCCTATAAGTATTGTTGTATAATTTTCTTTGGTCAGAAACATTTGGACTAAGTAGTGCCACTGGGTCAGGATTTTCTTCAGTGCCATTTAGCAAACCACCTGTCTTTAGTCTATGCAACTAGCAAAAAATTGTATAATGCATCAGAATACTTCAGTTGTCACACTTTAAATTTCACATGAAGGGTTCTTCACTATTCTTTTGTAACCCAGCCTAGCAAAATTAGAGGAAAGGCCCTAAGGAGATTTATTTCTGTTAAGAGAAAAAAGCCTACGTTTGCAGACTCAACAGTTGGATCTACTATAGATAACAAATAGTGTCTACTATCTCAACTCTTCAAAGTTTACAGAGTGTTGGGACTGTCATTCGTGCTTCCTGTGGAGTAGTTGGATAAAATTGGGCAGCTAAAATTTTTAGTTCTGTGTGGCTCCTAAATTTTAAAAAGTTTGTAAATTGATTCACAGACACAAAGTAGCAACTATCTTTCATGTTTGTTGTTGGGCTTTTGTTCATTTTTTTGTTTGTTTTTTGTAAACTGGTGAAATTTTCCAACCAACATGCCATTCAATTTTCTGTGGATCACACAGTTGTATAAAGCAGCAAAACTGAAGGGGGAATGATTGTTGTATACACTTTAAATTGCTTTGCATGGTCTCATTTGAGATAATTGGTGTAAGAACCTTGACTTTTTTTATGTTTGGAACCATCAAATAAAAAATGGGAATCAATTTTTTTTAACATAAAAAAAGAAACTAATTCAACTGCATTTCAAAAAATACTTATCACCACCTAGGATTGTGTTGCCCAATCTCTTTGATTTGCCCGGTATTGCTTATGGAAGAAACAACTGATGCTACTTATACACACTAAATGTTTCAGAATATTGCTTAGAAAAATAATCTAAACAAGGTGTGTATGATGGTAACTTTATTTGCACAATTTAAATGTGAGGGCTAAAGAAAGAACACCACCAGAAAAATTTGAAATTTTGTGTACCTGTAAAAACATTTGACCATATAAACTTGCCCAAATTCTACTGTATTTCACCTAATGTATAAGAAATTTATTAAATAAATTGGTTAGGGATGCACTCATATTGCAGGGTAGATGTGTGGTTGGGAGAATTAGCCAACAGATACACACTCTGTTGTAAAACACACACACACACACACACACACACACACACGCACACACATTATTTTCCTGCAGTGGCTCTAGGATTAAGGTGGAGGACCCTAGGTCTCTCTTTGCCTAGACTGAAGGCCTCCCTAGAACATTCTTTTATACTTTTACAAATGGAGTCCTAACTAGTTGGCCAGCCATGCATGTACAGACATGTTTGACTTCTAGTGTATGTAAGGCAGGGTCAGCTAAAACATGATACTTTCACACTGGGTAATTTGAAAAGAGTTTAATAAAAGGACAGTCAGGAAAACTTTGCTTAGAGTGTAGTGAAACCAAGGAGTGGTGCAGAACCTCAGAAAAGTCTGAGGACTGAAGGGAAGAAGGAACAGAATAATATAAATAGAACCCAGGAAGGCCTTTGTCAAGGGCTGTGACTAAGGGACACAGCCAGTCCTACAGGAAATATGCCAGACAAGGAAACAGCTTTCCTCTAGTCTCGATTACCTGAACCAATCTGGAAGGTAGAGAGAAAAGGAGCTCAAGGATGTAGTCCATACAGGTGATCTCCTGTACAGAGATCACTGCAAACAATAGGGACAGTGTGTCTGGTTTCCTTTATTCAAACTCTTGCTCTGATGACTCCTCCATCAGGTTCCGTTCATTTACCCTTTCAGCCCCCACCTGCCATTAGGTACACATCTTGTGTCCCCAGAATCACTTCAGTAGAAAACGCTACGGGAGCCCCATTTTAACTTCATAACTTTAACAGGGTAATCCTTACAAAATGGACTAAAAAATATTTGAATGTATATCTTATAGCAAAATCAAAAGAATAATATTAAATTAATTTTATAATATGCAATTTATCGCTGGATTTAGTGAAACATGATCCATCACAATGTGTTTAAGGTTAGAAACATATGTTGTCAGATAAACAAGCAATAGCTTACACTCCTACTATAATCAATGTTACATAAGTTATTGATTTTTATACTGCAACTCCTAAAACAATAAAAGTCCTGGGTAAGGAGCAGATTGAATCCAACAGTCACATTATTGCAGAATTTGGTACATAGTGTAGATTTCACATGGGTTCCAATGATCAAGTCACCTGGCTATAAATTACCTGGCATTCAGCCTGTCAAAGAGAAGCTGCTTGAATCCCACCTTGCACTACAGTACGGCCCTGTGCCCGAGCAGTCTCAGTCACACTTTCTATTCATGGGCCGCTCTCCCCAACAGCTCAGAAATGGCAGCAATGTTACTGAGCTGCCAGTGTGTCAAAGGCATGGTGGAAAGTACACAGAAAAGCTTTCCCTGTTGTTTTCTTGGTTACGTTAGTGTATTCTGAGCTCGTTTATGGCTACAGATGGGCACCACTCGAACAACTGCTTTTCTTTTGTGAAACATCGCAATGCCCTTACGGCAGGGAAAGTCCCATTGTTATAGTACATACTGTTCTACTTCAGGATTATTAACCCAAACCTTTGAGGATTCAGTCTTATGCTTAACAAATCTGAAAGAGCTACTGTCTTGGACGTTTCTTGAATAAATATTGGTCTGAATTTGAGAATGGGAGGTTTTCCTTCAGTATTTCAAAACTAATATAAACCTCTCAAACTTTCTCCCCTGTTCCCAAATAGCCTGTAGCAAATAAAGACAGGGGTTCAGTTATAGGCAGCTAAAAATAAGTAAGCAAATTCTACCCTTCACATTCCTGACCTGAAGCAGAAAATGCACTATTTGGGGGGCAGGGGGCAGGGCACACAAAGATAGCAAAGAGATGTGAAGGTTCACAGTATGAAACGGAAAGAGTTTAGGAAGCATTGCGTTGTAGGAGAAAGCTCAATGGGCAAGGATGAGGACTTTGGGGTTCTGCTGCTGGTCATGTCCCACAACAGGTATGTGTGGTCTTAAGTAACTCTCTTAGCCTTGGAAGCCTTATTCTGCAAATTTAGGATAATAGTACTTCCATGCTTTAGTTTTACTGGATTATCCTTAGATAAAGGAAGATGATGATGTAACATTGGGACGTGCTTGGAAAATAGTAAAGTTGTATACGAATACAGCATGAACAAAAATAACAAAAGAAAATTTGTCATATGGAAAAGTATATCAGCATAAAAATACTACTGAAACATACACAATTCCTGGTACAGTTCTCCTATACAGAATAATCCAGCTATACAGAATCAATTCCTAGGAAAAGCAAAACATGATCAAGAGTAATCACTAGAAACATTTAAAATAGATCTTACTAAGTTGTGTTCCATGAAATTCTTTAAACACAATACTCAGAAGTGTTATGTTAAAAGAAGAAGGAAGGAAGGAAGGGCAGGAAGGTGGGAAGGGTGGAAGGAAGGAAGAAAGGAAAGGAAAGGAGGAGACATAGAAGGAGATTTGGAGATTTTATGGTCAAATGAAACAAGTTTGGAAACTAAAATTTAACAGGTATGATTTTTCAGATGTTAACATCCTGATATTTAACCTCAACATTATGTAAGAGGGGTACATAGTATGCAGTGTTTCCTTTTTTTTCTTTTTTAATTGCAACTGCTGAGACATATTTTGAAAAATGCTGTTGTAGAGGGATTTACTTTATCAAGCAATTCTGGAAAGCAGCCAAATCCTGGAACAGCAGAGGTAACACTGTTCCTTGATGCACAGTGAACTATAATCAAAACAAACACAAAAAAGAATAACAATGACTAACATTTATTCAGTAATTTACAGATTACAAAACGTTTCCACCTAATTATCTCTCTTCATTCTCACTCTACATTTTCAAAATAGGTATTGTATCCACATTTGCAGATAAAGAAGCAAAAGGTGGTGGAGTTTCAGTGTCTGTGATCACATACTGGCGGCAGAACATGAGTTTCAAACCTAAGGTGTCTCACTTCGAATCCACCGACTTCCCACCAGAGCCCACTGCTTTATTGTTTAAAAAGAAGAGAGACAGTGAAGCACTTTGTACTAGTTTTTTAAAAGTTCAAAATAGAGGATAAAGACTTTTCCTTCTGTTAGATACTACACACCTTTGGCACAGTGGTTTGTAAAGGGAAAAGTATTACCTTGTAGGGGGCATTTTAGATGTCTGGACAGCTATTGTGACTGGCATTTACTGGAATGAGGGATATTAAATGTCTGTGCTATATGGGAAAGGGCTGAACCATTTTCAAATGTCCTGCTAAAGTATTATTTTAGCTAGTGCTAAGCACACTGAAAATACAGTCTAGTAGTACTTTGTACATAGTACATTATGTATGGTAATCCTAAAAAGTTTTTATAAAAATTATATGAAAAGCTAAGTAAATAGGAGATGGTCATTATGATGGGATACTATTATAGAATAAAGACAATGTCTTAAAATTTATTAACACTGAGCACTTTTTCCTCTCAATTATAACATTTACAAATACATACTGAGCTGAAATAGTTTCAATGAATTAGCACAGTTATTGAAAAACAGCTTGCAAGTATGTAAAAAGATATTTGAAAAAGAATTGATAGAATTAGAACAAATATTATTAATTTTTAAGTAATTCACTTTTTTTTTAAACATCTTTATTGGACTATAATTGCTTTACAATGTTGTGTTAGTTTCTGCTTTATAACAAAGTGAATCAGTTATACATATACATATGTCCCCATATCTCTTCCCTCTTGCATCTCCCTCCCTCCCACCCTCCCTATCCCGCTCCTCTAGGTGGTCACAAAGCACCTAGCTGACCTCCCTGTGCTATGCGGCTGCTTCCCACTAGCTATCTATTTTACCTTTGGTAGTGTATTATGTCCACGCCACTCTCTCATTTTGTCCCTGCTTACCCTACTCCCTCCCCATATCCTCAAGTCCATTTTCTAGTAGGACTGTATCTTTATTCCGGTCTTGCCCCTAAGTTCTTCATGACCATTCTTTTTTTTTTTTTAGATTCCATATATATGTGTTAGCATAACGGTATTTGTTTTTTCTCTTTCTGACTTACTTCACTCTGTATGACAGATTCTAGGTCCATCCACCTCACTACAAATATCTCAATTTCGTTTCTTTTTATGGCTGAGTAATATTCCATTGTATATATGTGCCACATCTTCTTTATCCATTCATCTGTTTATGGACACTTAGGATGCTTCCATGTCCTGGCTATTGTACTTGAATTATGATTTTCTCAGGGTATATGCCCAATAGTGGGATTGCTGGGTCATATGGTAGTTCTATTTTTAGTTTTTTAAGGAACCTCCATACTGTTCTCCATAATAGCTGTATCAATTTACATTCCCACCAACAGTGCAACAGTGTTCCCTTTTCTTCACACCCTCTCCAGCATTTATTGTTTGTAGATTTTTTGATGATGGCCATTCTGACTGGTGTGAGATGATATCTCATTGTAGTTTTGATTTGCATTTCTCTAATGATAAGTGATGTTGAGCATTCTATCATGTGTTTGTTGACAGTCTGTATGTCTTCTTTGGAGAAATGTTTATTTAGGTCTTCTGTGCATTTTCGGATTGGATTGTTTGTTTTCCTGATATTGAGCTGCATGAGCTGTTTGTAAATTTTGGAGATTAATCCTTTGTCAGTTGCTTCATTTGCAAATATTTTCTCCATTCTGAGGGTTGTCTTTTCATCTTGTTTATGGTTTCCTTTGCTGTGCAGAAGCTTTGAAGTTTCATTAGGTCCCATTTGTTTATTTTTGTTTTTATTTCCATTTCTCTAGGAGGTGGATCAAAAAGGATCTTGCTGTGATTTATGTCATTACATCCCAACAATCCCCAAAGTCTTAATTCATTCCACCATCACCTTTAAAATCTGAAGTCCAAAGTCTCATCTAAGTATCATCTAAATCAGATATGGGTGAGACATGAGGTATAATTTTGTTACCAAAAGTGGCGTTGGGCTGCTCGCCACTCTAAAGCCAATACTCAAGAGGCAAAGTTGCTGAAAAGGAAAGTTTGCTTTATTTCGGAGGCCAGCAACTGGGGAAGAAGGGAGACTTGTGTCCAAAGGCTGACTCCCCCCACTGACAATCAGTGGTCAAGAGCTTTTATAGGCGGAGGGAGGGGGCTACATGCAGAAACAGCATAGTCGGCTCTGACAGTCATCTTGAAATTGGTCACGCAGTGGTCTGATCAATGTCATTTTGATTGTTTTAAGTATAGTTAATCTTCAGTTCCAGGGTCATTTTTTCCCATTTCTTTGAAGCCAGTTCTTGGAATGGTGGCAGTTTATGTCATGGCTACAGTCTGGTCATCATGTAGTTAACTTCTTCCACCTGGTGGGGATTTCAGTATCTACAAGACAGCTCACAGGACATGGCTCAGAACATTATCTACAGCCCTTGAGGAGGAACTAAAGGTTCTTGACTTTGCTTATTGACTAAACTATAATTATTTTGACTGCTTTCTTTGCTTCTGCATTTTCTCACTTCTCTGATTAAACTTATTCTTTGGTTAATGTTTTTCTACAGACGAAAGGCAGTCAGAGGACATGGTGGCTGTGGCAGCGGGCGGGGGAGTGAGACCATAGGGTCCTGCTCTGATTCATCCTGAGGCAAAAGTACTCTCTATGTGTGAACCTGTGAAACCAGATAAGTTAATGTGCTTCCAAAATACAATGGTGGCATAGGATAGGCATTCCCATTCCAAAAGGGAGAAACAGGAAAGAAGGAAAGAATGATGGGTCCCCAGGAAGTCCAAAACCTGACAAGGGAAATTCCATCAGATCTTGGTGCTGGAGAATAATACTCTTTGGTTCAATGCCCTGCTCCACAGGCCCACTGTGGCATCAGTTCTGCCTTCAGGAACTGCTGAAGTGGTGATCCTCCCTCCATGATTCTGATGCGTGGGGGTCATACCCCCAAGATCCTGAATAACCCTGTCCCATTGCTTTGCAGGGTTGGCTCGTTCCCAAGTCTTTGGATGAAAGCCATCTGACCTGTTAAATCCATGGTGGTGGCCCTGATGATCTCTAAATGATCTCTGGGATCTTTCTTTCCAATTCTTGAAGGAGAATACACATTTCCATCCTCACAGAATTATGATCCAGCTCTATAGAATCTAAGAAGTCTGACATCCTTCTTTCATTTTGTTCTATCTCTGTCCCCTTCAGCTCAAACTGGCTGTATTTCAGTTTCTGTAGTATCTTTGATAGATAGTCCAGCCTCACCCTTGGTGTTCTCTTCTGAACATGATTTCTTATTTTTCTACAAAATAGTCAGACTGAGAATTTTCCAAATCTTTAAGTTCTGGTTCCTTTTTTGCTTAGCAATCCCTCCTTTAATTCATCTTTCTTTTTTTCATTATGCTATAAGCAGTCAGGAGGACCTAGACTGCTCCTTCAACATTTGCTTGGAAACCTCTTCAGTTAAATATCCAGTTTCATCACTCACAAGTTCTGTCTTCCATAAAACACTTGAACACTGACACACTTTAGCCAAGTACTTTGTCACTTTCTAATAAGGATAGCCTTTTCTTCCAGCTCCCAATAACATGTCCTTTTGTCTGTATGAGACATTACCAGAATGCACCTTCACGTCCATATTTCTACAAACATCCTATTCATAAGTATTTGTGCACTCTCTAGGAAGATGGAGGCTTTCTCTCCAGATCTCCTCTTTTCTTTCTCAGCCCCCACCAGAATGGCCCAAATGTTCATAGATCTAGCATGCACCTCAAAACTTTTTCAGCCTCTACCCATTACCCAGTTCCAAAGCTTCTTTCACATTTTTAGGTATATGTTACAGCAGCACTCTACTTCTCAGTACAAAAATCTATTTTAGAACTACCATATAATCTAGCAGTTGCACTTCTGGGTATATGTATATCCCAAGGAAGTGAAATTAGGATCTCAAAGAGCTGTCTGTATCCTCATGTTCACTGAAGCATTATTCACAATAGGCAAGATATGGAAATAACCTAAGTGTTAGTTAATGGATGAATGGATAAAGAAGATGTGGTGTACATGTACAATGAACTATTATTCAGCTATGATAAAGCAAGAAATCTTGCCATTTGTAACAGTATGGATGGAACTTGGGGGTATTTTGCTAAGTAGAATAAATCAGGCAGAGGAAAACAAATACTGTATGATATCACTTACATGTGGAATCTAAAAAAGCTGAACTCTAGAAACAGAGAGTAGAATGGTGTTTACCGGAGGCTAAAGGGTAAGGAAAAGGGGAGATGTTAGTCATAGGGTGCACACTTCCAGTTATAAGCTGGGGATCTGAAATATGGCATGGTGATTTTAGCTAATGATACTGTAAAATATAATTAAATTTTCTAAGAGAATAGATCTTAAATGTTCTCGCCACAAAAAAGAAATGGTAATTATGTGATGGGATGGAGGTGTTAGCTAACGCTATGGTAGTAATCATTTTGCAATATATAAGTATCAAATCAACATAGCTACATCTAAAGCTTATAAAATATTATGTCAGTTATATCTCAGTGAAGTTAGAAAAACAAAACAAAACAGAGTTTATCTGAGCTTGGGCTTCCACACAAAAATACAGTAGACTGGGTGGATTCAACACTGTGATTTATTTTTCTCACAGTTTTGGAGGTTAGGCGTTACACAGAATGTTCTAGATTGTTTGCAGATTTGGGTCATTCCATCCCAGATGAGAAACTAAAACTGCACATTATCTAGCCATACACAGTGGATAACGTTGGTGACATCTTACAACTAGCAGGATTTGACTTTACATTCCAGAAGGTCAAGGTGTTCCTTAAGCAGGGGGAGTGGTACAACCTCTGCCAACTTCTCTGTCCTTTCTGACTCTATTAGAAACAGTAGTGATTCCTGGCCCACCCTTACTCATTTCCTTGGGGAAAAAAATCCTGATACTTAACAAGAATAGGGATCTCCAAGTATCTATTAAAATTAATTGGGCTCATGAATGATTGAATCGGATTTTCAATTGTTTTGGTGTTAGCAGGGTTATTGGGTTCTACTAAATGATCAAATATTCCTTGGTTGTAGCTGAATCACTTTCTATGGAAAGAGGCTGTTAGGCTGTTAAACTGTGCAGAATGGCAACTGGCCAAGTTTTAAGGCACCTCTTTGGCCAAGTCTGTAATGGTCCTCGAATATTGAAAGTCTCAGGTTATTTCTTCACTTGGTCCAGCATTTTGTAGCTGAGGGGTAGAATGAGACAGAGTACAATGAGATGTCAGGCATGGGTCCCAAGGTTTCAGGATAAGTGGAAACTCTTGAAAACTTGGGTGAACGGGAATAATTGTTTCAGCATTTTGCTTGCACACGTGGTGGGGCAGTTCAGCAGCTCTGGGCTGGGGAAGTCTTGAAAGGGGTTCCTGGACTCAATTCCAAGTTGTGTGTGTGTGTGTGTGTGTGTGTGTGTGTGTGTTTATGTATGTGTAGGCTTCCCCACGCCAACAAGCAATTCTCAGATGCCAGCAGCGTGTCTGAGGATTCAGCTCAATTCTGACACTATCTATGGGAAGATAGAATTTGATTCCACAAGTAAAGGGCTTAGTCCCACAACACCACTCTTTACTTCAAACACCAATCACAAGCCGAGGTTGTTGTCTGTACTTCTGACTGACTGGCTTTAAATCAAAGGTACCTACAACCCCCTCTTTGGGTTTGAAGAATTTGCTAGAACTGCTCACGGAACTCAGGAAAACCCATTACTCACAGGATTACTGATTTATTATAAAAGGATATTAAAGGGGACAAATCAACAGTGAGATGAAGAGATACATAGGGTGAGGTGCAGAACAGAGGAGCTTCTGTCCACATAAAGGTTGGGGCCCAGTACGGTGACACTTGGAAGCATTCTTATTCCCCAACTTGAAAGCTCTCTGAAAAGGAGGGCCAGAAACTGTTCTTCTGGGTTTTTATGGAGGCTTCATTCCATAGTCATGGTTGACTATATCACTGGTCAGTGGTGATTGATTTAACCTCAAGCACCTCATCTCTTTCTGGGAATCAGGGGGTGGGATTTAAAGTCCCAACTTTCTAATCACATGGTTGGTTCTCCTGGCATCCAGCCTCCTCCCTTGGGTGGGATCCAAAAGGCACTTCCTTGTAGCATTTTCAAGAACTGAAAACAAGAGACCAAACATTATGTCATTGTTCTTATTGCCCAGGAAATTCCAAGGGTTTCAGGAGCTATGTTCATCTGTATAACCAATGATATATATGTATATATTATGTATATATAATAACCAACAATATATAATATCACAATATTAATATTGCAGGTCTTTAGAGTTGACTCAAAAATGGGAATGGATGAGGGGGTTGGTGGCTCTTTTCATGGGTAAATGAAATGTTAAAACTAAGACATGAGTGCAGCTAGCTTTGGGAAGCAAAACAATTTTAAATTGTCAGTCTGAAGTGTGAGGAAAAAGAAAGGTATATAATCCAATCTAAAGGCTATATGGTAGATAACTTTTTATTTTCACAGGGGCACATCTCCACCTTTGAAGGAGAAATAGGCCACAGGTGTAGGCAACTTAATCCAAGTTGGGCCAGTCATTAAACTTCCTCATCACCAGTTACTAACCCAAGTAGGACCATTGCTAATTCATATGATGTCTTTCTTTGTATGAATTTGAAAACAGTTTTGCTTCCTAAAAATATTTTACTTCCATATTATCAGAAAATTATTATAATATACAGATTTTTGTAGAACGACTCACCTTACTGCCACCTGCTGGAAAATCATGGTAATAAATATACAAATGTATGACTTTTCTCTAAGAGTGGCACAACTGTAAGAGCAGCTTTGCACCTGAGTTGATCACAGTAATTGGCCACGGTGTGTGTCCATGACCTAAGCTGGACCTATCAAAGTCCTCTCCTGGGAGCTTGCTGTAATTATCTCTTTCTTTTCTACGTGCAAAGTTATAAAGATGTGAACCGGGATTTATCATTGACCAAGGTTCAACTTCAGGGAGAAACTAAAGCCAATCTATTAAAAGGGAATGGGGTACATAGAAAGAAATAGTCCCAATGGTCCTAGAATTTCTGGCTCCAATTCTACTGGAAAATATTTCTCTCCTTGCCTTTCTATGGTTAAGCTACGAGACAATTTCCTTTGTTCAGTTAAGCAAAAGTTCAGTTTCTGTCTCATGGATAAAAAGTAAGGAAAAAAAATTAAGTATACATTGACTTCGTAGGTCAAGTAAAATAAACTGACTGTAGTTGGCAAAGAGGGCAATAAAGAGATACTCTGAGGTACAATATTTTATATTAGAGTCATATGTGGAATTATCTAATTGTTCTTGCCAGGACTGTGCCTTGCTAAACCTAGTGGCACATCTACTCCATAGCATAGATTCTTGCCTACAGTAGCCATTTAAAAAACTATTTGTTGAATTAAATTAGTTTCAAAACACAGAGATAGACAACACTTCATTCATTCATGTCCCTATCAAGTGTTTATTGAACAGCTACTTCAGAATAGAAAAAGTTCTAATTACTCAGGGTACATTGTACAATGGGTATTTGTATTTAAACTTCCAGATCACATTTGTTTGTTTGTTTGTTTTTACCAATATGCATCTATAGTAGATAGCCATCATGCCAAAAGCAATTACTACATAAAAAGGAGATATTCTCTAGACAAATGGAGACAACTCCACCAGTCTGAGTCAACATGAGGTTCTAGCTCCCAATTTGTATTCCCTAGATGTGAAAATTTGGAGGTACCATTTAACCTCCCAAGGCATTGTTTTCTCATCTATAACATGAAGAGATGTAACTGGATGATCTTTAAGGCTTTCTAGCTAAAAAGAAACCTAAAGTTTTCTTTCAATCTCTCAAACCAGTGGTTTTCAGAGGCTAGTCTTTCTCCAGCAGCCTAGAAACTTGTTAAAATGCAAATTTCAAACCCTACCCCAGACTTACTAGATCACATACCCTGGGGGTGGATTCCAGCAATCTGTATTTTAACAAGCTCTGATGTGTGCCAGATTTGCAAATCGCTGCCTAGGCATATCATGTACAGTATATTTCTTAGTCAATGTATACGTGGAGAACTTTACTCATTTTTCTCTGTTGCATTTCACTAATGGCATTTTCTCTCCCACCCACGTTGTTTGCCAGTATTTTTCACCCAGTGAAAACTATTTTGGTGGAAACAAAGTTGTCATTCCTTTATTTTTTTCTTTTTCTTAATGTTTTCAAATATCTCTAATGACTTTAATGGATTTTACAAACAAAGTTTATGCAAAAGAAATAAAAGAAAGAAAACCAAGTGACATCATTATAAGAGCGATGTTATATTATGCATATCCTTTTTTTTTTTTTTTGAGACTCAATGGACATTATTATGGTGGTATATTGATAAAAGCTGCTGTCAACAAAATGGGACAAAATATTTTGGGAATATTCTTGAGCTCTTTGTGAATTAAAAAGTATGTCAGTGTCATAGCATTGCTCATGCAGGTTAATTTTTAGAGATTGAATGCAACAGATTAAACACACACACATACATACACACACAGGAAAATATGGATAAATGCCTGTAAGTGAACAACCACTAGATGATCTCCTATAATTATCCAATCCTTCTTGCTGCAACCCTCAGAATATGTTGACTAAAGATACATAAAGAATAAAATTCTGGGTGAACAATCATTTCTACAAATAAGACACTTTCTATTAGCAGTCTGTTATTCTAAGTTTATAAGTGATGTGGTTTGAGTATGTACCCATTTGCCTCTAGCACTAGTACATAAACAGATTTATGAACACATTAATAAGAAATTTTATTAGGTGTCACTTTTGTTGTGTGGTCCCCATAATTTGGCTTTAGAACATCATATATATGAATCTCTGACAGAGTGCAGGATGTGCCAACGGAGTGACTAATTTTTCCACAAAGGTGATAAAAAAAAATAGAGAGCAAATAGATTTGACGTATATCCTTGTGTCCTTCTTATTGTCTCCTTCCCCTCAATGTCTTTAACTCTTTTTGTAAAACTTTCTTCTTTAGGAATATTTTATCCATACCTGATTAATGACTAAAAGATAGTGGTAGTCATCACTGCTGGGGGTCGACTAGCTTTGTTAGTTTGGGTTTGGAAGCCAATTACAACTTTTCCCTTTCAGTTAACTCCATATTGTATTTAAATATAGATAGATAGATAGATAGATGATAACCATTATTTAAGAGTAAATTGTGATATGGATGTGCATAATGTGTTTTAAAGTAATAATTATTCAGTTTTGAGCCAAAATAGTTTGGCTCATTGCTAGCAATGGATACCATAGGAGAACAATTTTTTTTAATCATTAGTGAAGAGATTCAGAGTGGCATGGAAATATCCTTATATTAATAAAAGGATTATTTTGTCAGTGGAAGAAAAACACCACCTCCTTTCCTCTTTTCCAGTATTCTTGCTTAAATTCATCATTTTTGAGTTTGGGAGGCTTCCCTATTCACTTGCCTACTATTGAGAGTCAAAAATTCTAATATAAAGGAGCAGTACCTTCCCTTTTTCTCACATTCTTTCCCGCAATTTCTGACCACTTATCCTTCTTCAGATATGAAATAAGAGTATAGTTAAAGATTAGGAATTTACCGTGGGGGAGTTTGTAAACCTGATGTATATATATTTTACTGTTACACCTTTATACAATAAAGAAGAACCTGCAGAGACAAGGCACTTAAAAATATATATTCTCTCTACCTTAGAGAACTGAACCATATTACTTATTTAACACTTCTAATAATTTCTTCCCTCTTCTCCTCTCCAATTTGCATAGTGCACACTGGTTCCTTTATTCTTATTTTAATTTTCTTCCAGCAACTTCTGCTTTATACCTTTCTTTTTCCTCTGATTTTTCAATGCATTTTTCAATGTTGTTATTCTTTTGATAACACTTCTAAATTTCTATTTTTCTTCTGTTGTCTCTTTTTTCTTCCATATTCCAAATATGACTTCCAAGGATTTTATCAAGATGAATTATTCAGAATGAAGAGAGTGAATATGAGGGGTTTAAGGAACGAGGAAGAGGAGAGCTGCCAAGATTTTCTTCATGTACAGAAGCATAATGGAACAATCTGGGGTGTGAGAAGCAAGAGACAGAGGTCATTGCTAAGGCATGACTAAATGGGAAGCTTATTAAAATAATGATTTGGAGTAGAGTGTATGAAGAAAATAAAGTAGATTCAGCCTTCCAGGTCAGTAGCTAATAACCCATGGGTTTGCTACTAAGGAAATTAAAACTTTAACTAATGAGAATCCTAGCCACCTACTGAGAATGAAACTGAAGGCTTCCTGTTAACTCCCCTACCTGGGTCATTTTGACAGAACAGTCAGAAAGTTATTTCCTCTTTATTTAGTTGCAAAAGACTTGAAATGGATACAAAAAAGAAAAAAAAAAGTTGGTGGCAAACTTCTTATTCAGCTTTCACAAGAGGAGATCCAGTGTATTTCCCCGGCACCCAAAACATACATCATCATAGGCCACGAAAAGAGGAAAGACAGTTAAAAAAACAAAAACAAAAAACGGGAGCTGTCCCCGTTGAGTACAGCCAAGATGACTCAGACAGTCTCCCAGGGGATTTTTGATGTGAGGACTTCCAATTAATAAATCCTCTATTAGCTCTGTGGAATCAGCAGGATTAAACTACCTCTTTCAAGAACACTGGTTAAATATCATGATTCCAGGGGGTGAGGGGTCGATTTTATCCACACCTCTTTTTATTTCTGCACAAGTAAGAACACCTCTGTTTAGCTCTTGGGTGAGTAGGAGAGTGATTGGAGGCCTTCGGGACACACTTTGGCCCTGGATGAACATTTAGGGTCGCTTTACTAGCCCTAAATTAAACTCTGACCCTATTGTGGTTCTTAGTCAATCGATCAGAAAGTGTGGTGGGGATCCGGGTCTCTACTGGTGGGTGAAACAGAAGGAATCTAAGCTGGATGTGACAAGACATCCAGCAGGATATGATGATGAGGGCATTTCAGTATCAAGACGAGAGGGTGGGCAGGACACGAACTTATCTCTCGGCTCCCTGACGCCCAGGTGTTCTGGGAGAGATCCCGGAGGCACGTGCCGCGGGGACTGCAGCTGACAGCCAGGGACCGGCGGCCAGGCGCCCCTCTCCGCGGGCGGGGAGCGAGCGCCTGTGTGCGCGCGAGCGGCGGGCGGCGGCGGGAGGAGGCGCAGGCGCGCTGTTCGCCCGTCTGCAGCCCCGCGCCGAGCGCCGCGTCTCGGAGAGTTGATGGCAGCACCACAGTGCGGCCACCCGGCCGACCGCCGAGCGCAGCCACCCGCCGCTGCCCGGGGAGCGTCCAAGATGTGGGGGGACTGGGGCGGCAGTGGCCGCCGCGGCGCCAGGGACCGGGGCGCGCAGCAGCCTCCGCTCGCCCGCCTGTGCTGACCTGCCTCGCTTGCCCCCAAAGAATGTCAGCCAAGTCCAAGGGGACCCCCTCCTCGTCCTCTCCAGCCGAGGGACCGCCGGCAGCCTCCAAAACCAAGGTGAAGGAACAGATCAAGATCATCGTGGAGGATCTGGAATTAGTCCTGGGCGACCTGAAGGACGTGGCCAAGGAACTTAAGGAGGTGAGAGGTGCGGGGTGTGGGGAAGGAGTTCGTCGCCTTTCACCCGCTGGGGTTCCCGGTCCCGTTTTCACTGGGGACCGCCAGATTTCTTAACTCAAGGGAAACTATAGAAAGACGCCTGCAGACGGACTTTCTTTCCTCCGGCGACTCCTGAGAAGAGTTGTTGCACTTTCTTTTTTTTCTAATCAGGAAGAAATCAACTAGTGTTTTAATCGATGCACCTGGGATGGTGAGAGGGGTGAACACGCGTGTCTGTTTGTGTGTGTGTGTGTGTGTGTTGGGGAAGGGGATTCACTGGGGGTGTGTCGACAGAGGAAGAAACCAGCAACCGGCCGCAGAGTGCAAGATGCTTCTCTCCTGCCCTCTTGCTCCCCCAGAGTCCGCTGGCAAGTCTCTCCTTGCCTGGCAGCCTCCTCAGGCCGGGGCTGAAAGGGGGCCGGGTTCCGTGCCCTGCGCCAGGCCCGAGAGGGCAGCCTGGGAGAAGCTCGGCTCCGGCCCCCCTCCCCGGTTCCCGAGCCCAGCTGGAAGGAAGACGACCCGGGGCTGCTGGCAGGAGAACCCAGACTTGGGGATGTAAAGGGGGTCTGGGACTTTCTCACTTTCGCAGTTCCTGAGGCATCCCCTGCTCTCCTCGGAATGTCCCTCCCAGTAACTCCGGGCCTTCTCGCCACCCCACCTCCTTTCTTCCTCCTATCTTGTCGCCGTTGGCATAGAACCTGGGGCGCAGGGCGCGTCGGTGAGTGCGTGCGTGCGTGATTGTGTGTGTGTGTGTGTGTTTGGTGTGCGTGCACCAGCGTCTTGCCACTTGAGTCCTGGCTCTTGGGAACCAGGACTGTTGTGTTTCTTTGTCGCTCCCCCCAACCCCCATTTTACTTCTGCCCTCCCACCCCCACCAGCGTTGATGCGGATAGAAAGAAGCGGAGGCAGTGTCAAGGCTGAGGATGCGTAACTCAGGCTGCAGCTCCAGGCGGGGGCGAGGGCAGGGTTGGGAGGGGTGGGGTCTCCCGCGAGCCCGCGGGTGGCGTCTCGGAGCTGGTGGCAGAGTCCCAGCCCAGTGTTCCGCTACTGACTGGGTGCCTGGTGCTGTTCTCCGCCAGGGAGTCCGCACCCCCAGTTGCAGGAGAGCTGACACTGTAACTTCGAAGGTGGTGGCCACAGTGGGAAGGGAAGGGGTGGGGCGTAGTCTAGGTCCAAAATTATAATCCTGAAGGCCAGGAGGGAAGAGATTGAGGGTCGTTTGGATGGCTGGCCTCTAGAGACCTACCTCCTCTGTCCAATTTCCAATCCAAATGTGAGGATAGAGCCCTCCTTCTTTCTCCCCCTCTCCCCGTTACCTCTGTGAACTGAACTCCGCGTTTGTTACCAAGTACAAGTCTGTTAAAATGACCCATTCATCGGCAGGGTTTGGTTTGCAAATGGCAAATGCCATTCTTGTAGGTTGCTCCACTGGCAGAACATAATTACTACTGAGGTCCTGAGAGCGGAGATTGATACAGATGATGGATGCGAGGAGGAAACTTGTTCGTGTTTCAGGGCTTCTCTAGGATCATTGTTTCACAACTGGTTGACAGATGGTGAGGTTATGCATAGAAATTAAAGTCTAAAGATGCTGTTTGTTTCTTTGTTATCCTTTTATTTGACATCTTTGGCAGGCTGTATTTTCATCCGAAACATGATGGCGTTTTAAAAAACGAACAAATTTGGGCAAGTTCCTTTTGGCAGAATTGTGCTTTACGGTTGTTGAGGTTTCTAAGATGGGGGATGTGGGAAACCTACATCAGCACAGAAACGTATTTACTGCTTCAGCGAGGAGGCTGAGATTGAGAGAAAGGTAGTCAATCAAAACTCCGCATCTATGGGCACATACTTCTTATGTTACAATGTGTCACCCCACTCCTTATTTTAGACAGAATAAATGACAAGAAACTGCACATGGTCCTAGTTCTGCTTTGCATCATTATTCTGTAGATGTTTGGAGACCAGGTAGATCTATAGTGAAACTTTTAACCTCACTGTAGCTCTTGGATAGAATCACAAAGAAGTGTTTCAGGGAGTCTGTGGATCTCTCTCCCTTTCACTCTTTCTGTTTTCATTTGCTTGAGGATTTTTATTAGGGAAAAAACAAACAAACAGTTTATGAAAGGAATAGAAAAGCATAGGTAATGTAAAACCAAGTAAATGAAAAGATCTGTCTTCTAGACAGATCTATAGACAAAATTTTATCTTGATGCTCTGTAAGCTTTGATTGGGTGCCAGGTCCTGTCTGGCTAAAACTTTCACCCCTGAGAGTGGAATTTATGAATGATAAATGATTTGATGTGATTATTAATTACTTTTGTGAGGATATCATCATCCTAGGTTTGCACATGGAGTTGTGGATACTATGTCTGAATCTCAAAACACTGGCCATTTATGTAATAGGAGAGATAGTTATTTCAAGAACAAAATATTTATAGGACATGTTTAACCTATGACATCTTGCAGTTGTCCAGCATTTATCTTTTTAAGATAATATTGCACACATGACTGAACCTGTTTTTGATGTAATTTTGAATGGAGGAGTAACCGAAAACTTTGTAAATCACAAACCTGTTGGTGCCTACACCTATGACTTGTAAATATAAATGTCACTATTCATTAATTGTTACATTCACTATTCTGGCAGCTTATCATTGGTATATACTAAATATAAACGGTTATATTTTGAATTCTAATTCCTTTATTGGCAATGGTATGTGTTTATGCCATAATATATTTTAATATAAGTTAGCATAGAGCTGTTATTAATTTGGAACAGAAATTAGAAATAAGAAAGTGATTATGACTGCATCACTATATCATTCACCATATGGTATTTGTTTTTTCCCTGCCTTTTTTTTTAAATCTTTATTGGAGTATAATTGCTTTACAATGGTGTGTTAGTTTCTGCTTTATAACAAAGTGAATCAGTTATACATATGTCCCCATATCTGCCTTTTTCATGCTAACTAAAATGTGGTATTCTGAATATTTTGTCCTTTATTTTTGCATAAACTCTGCACCAACAATATTAGACTTTTTTTTTTTTTTTTTTGTAGTACGCGGGCCTCTCACTGCTGTGGCCCCTCCCATTGCGGAGCACAGGCTCCGGACGCGCAGGCTCAGCGGCCATGGCTCACGGGCCCAGCCGCTCCTCATCATGTGGGACCTTTCCAGACCGGGGCATGAACCCGTGTCCCCTGCATTGGCAGGCGGACTCTCAACCACTGCGCCACCAGGGAAGCCCCAATATTAGACTTTTGTTCGAGGCTATTTTGAAATTTATTTTCTCTTTAGAAGTTTTCTGGATTTCAGTCATCTAAAAATTCAGGTAGTGCGATAGATTCCAACATAATAGTAGCTGCTTGGAACTCTTTAACAATTAGTAACAGGGACTTCCCTGGTGGCACAGTGGTTAAGAATCCACCTGCCAATGCAGGAGACATGGGTTCGAGCCCCGGTCCAGGAAGATGCTGCAGAGTAATTAAGCCCGTGTGCCACAACTACTGATCCTGCTCTCTAGAGCTCGCGAGCCACAACTACTGAGCCCACGTGCCACAACTACTGAGCCCGCGCATCTAGAGCCCGTGCTCCGCAACAAGAGAAGCCACCGCAATGAGAAGCCCATGCACCACAACAGAGTAGACCCCGCTCGCCGCAACTAGAGAAAGCCTGCGCGCAGCAATGAAGACACAACGCAGCCAAAAATAAATAAGTAAATAAATAAATAAATTACTGATGAACAAAAAAATAAAGAAAAAACAATGAGTAACAAAATTCTATTATTATTGGTATCTTTTATGATTAATTATTATTGCTTAATTATAATTAGATTGTATATTAGAAGAAGAAGAACAGGATTTCTAGAAAGTCGAGGGGCAGATTTATTCTGCCCTCAGAATTTAGTAAAACCTCAAATTACTTGACTTTTCAGAAATAATATGGGTTTCTGGGTCTTCTGTACTATAATGGAAAAGCCTTAAGTATAATTCAACGTATTTATTCAGCATCTATTGTGTGCCAAATACTATATTACCTTTTTATTGCTACCAAGATGAATAATTTGGAGTTTCTGGTCTCAGTGAACTCAAAGAATAGGTTGGGATATATTTATCCTGTCTTTGAACATCAATAGTGTAAAAAGGCATTACTACTTTTAGTGACCACCACTCTCACTGTGATCTAAGAAAACAGAATTGAGAATAAGAATGAGTATATATAGATTTGTAAACTGATACTTGGTATGTACTTAGTAGTAAGACTTTGGTGAAAAGGGTAGTAGAAACTTAAAAAAGATGGTAAGATATGAATTTTAAGAAACTTATGATTTATTCAGATTGTCATGATTAACACAAATGGGTCAGTGCCATATACAGGAGATCACATATCCAAGTGTTACGATTAAACAGTGGAGATTTTCATGAAAGCCACGTCCTTAGGGAGAATGAAAAGCCAAAAAGGAAAATTTGGGGTCTTTGAGATGTGGATAAGATTTGAAAAGGTAGAAAGGAGAAGCAATTAAGAGGAAATAGCATTGGAGTACAAGATTAATCCATGCTGCATTTTTCTACATGTTGAAAAAAGAAAAAAAATAGTGGTTCAACTCTAGAGTTTTAGGGATAAAATTAGCCATTTCTGGGGCAATCCTTTTTCTTTGAAGTAAGGCAGAAAAAAAGAGCTGTTGCTTTTTAAAGAGAGTTCTCAAATAAGCTGACCTCTCTTGGCATCAGTTTGCCTGTTCTTTTGTGGAGATCTCACTGGTAAACTTGTTGTGCATCAAATGTTGGTGTTAATATAGGGTCATAGATCTTGTTGCTTAGGGAGCGATTGGAATATATAATAAATAGCCTTCTACTTGGAAACAAAATTCATTGCTGCTTTAGCTGGATTCTTGTTTAGTTTAGACTGTTTCATTTTACGATTTTAAGTAACAAGACTATTATATGAGTTAACTATATGTGTGTGTGTATGTGTATATATCCATATGTATGTGTGTATATATATATATGTATTGCTAAGCCCTGTGAGTAGACATGACCATTATGGGGAAACCAGTAAAGATGAGTTGTTCTGTCTGCTCTGGGATCACTGACTGATTGGACGCCATGAGTAGGAAGGTTTTGTCAGCTTTGTGACTATGGATTGGAAAGCACTCAATGTTTCTCTTATAATGTCATAAACAGAAATAAATTAAAATTAAGTTTAATTTTCAAAAGTTTGAAAACCCATAGGAAATGATCCATTTGGGGGCTGATGAAAACAGAATTAATAGAACTAACAATTATCTGCAAAATATTTTTGTTTTAAAATGTTTTTTCTCTTTTTTAATGGCTTATCCACTTGAAGTGCTTTAGTTTATTGATCTAGGAAATCCTACCAAATATTTTTTGGTTAATGAATCCATGCATATAAAATTCATTACTTGAACAAATTAGAATAATGTCTGGAGTATTTTCTAAATTCTAAAGTCATGAATGAGTGAGATTTCACAGATGATTAATTTGTAGCAATAGCTGTAGTTTTACTACTCTCTACAACAGTCTACCCTCTCAAACTGAAGTATATTACCAAATGCTAAAATGGTCTTTAGTTTTTCTTTTCTTAAGCATGATGGCTTAGCATGTTATTAAAAGAGCAGCATGGTTCTGAGAAAATAAAAATAACCAATAACCATCCTTTACTGTCTCTCTATTTCCAATGCATTAAACCATTCAAGACTCAGAGAATTAACTGATAAGAAATTCAAGCAGAATTAAAGTAATAAATAGACAGTGTGCTTCAGGCAATAGTGAAGTAATAGATAATAAAACCAATGTAATAGTTTCATTGTTACTTGGATTATGTTTTTTCCACCCTTACTGCTCTGAGGATCTCAGGTAATTAAATCAAAATGTAGGAAAAGAGATAGAAATGTAAGTTTCAGTAAAACATATTTTCCCACACAAATTAAACTACAGAGCTTCTGTAGAACTAGTTCATAAAAAATATCATGGACAATTTTTGAAAATTAGAGGGGAAAAATTCCAATAATATGCCAACCCATTTCTGATTAAAATGTGCATAACTGGCATTAAGTTGAAAATAAAAGATTGGTGAACAAAGAAGGTACTCTTTTTTCCTTTAAAATTTATTTGTGTATTTTATTAAGATTTTATTTGGGGGGGGCAGTTTTAGGTTCACAGCAAAATCGAGGGAGAGGTACAGAGATTCCCTTATACTCCCTGTCCCCATACATGTGTAGCATCCCCCATTATCAACATCCCCCACCATATTGGTACATTTGGTACAACTGATGGATCTACATTGACACATCATTATCATCCAATGTCCATAGTTTATGTTGGGGTTTGCACTTGATGTTGGGCATTTTGTGACTTTGGACAAATATGTAATGATATATATCTACCATTATGGTGTCCTACAGAGTATTTTCATGCCCTAAAATTCCTCTGTGCTCCACGTATTCATCCTTCCTTCAAATCCTAAGGATACTAGTTTGTTAAAGAAGATATTTCATAAGTAATACAGTATATGAATAATATAAAAAGTTTGGAAAAATAAAAAAATTAGAAAGGAGAACATAAAAATTATCTTTAATGCCACACGTAAATAGATATATTGAGAATTTTGCTATATTTTCTTTCCATCTTTTTGTATGCATGTTTTTAACATAGACAAAGTCATGTAAAATTATGAAGTTATATACAGTGATGTTTTCTGCTTTCTGGAATACTATTAGATCATAACCATTATATAGATCTGTTATACGTTACTTTATCATGCCCCTAATGTTCGACATTCTATTTATTAACAAATTTTTGTGGTTGTTAAGTATCACTAAAAGAACAGCTTTGACAATAAAAATAGCTAAGACAGATAGATTTTTACTATCTGCCTGATACTATTCTAAGTATATTTCTTAATATTAGGTCTTCTAATTCTCAAAACAGACATATGAGGAAGGTACTATTGTTACTCTATTTTACAGATAAGAAAATAGAGGCCAGAGATGTAAAGTCACTTGCCAACGTCCCTTACTTGTGAGTGAGACTTCAGTGCTAGGCATTTTAGTGCTACAGCCTAGGCATTTAACCACTAAGTTCTATGGATCTTCCTATTTTTTCCCCCAATTGCTTAGAAATCAAGGGTGCGAAAGTTTTAAAGTTTTCAATCCAACTTGCCAAACTATCTTCCAGGGAGTTTTTCACAAGTTTTTTACTCCCAGCGTCTGTATATGTGTGGACCCATCTTCTTAAATTTCTAGTGAAGCTAATAAAACTTTTAAGTCTTATTGTGAGTATATTATTTCTTTGTGGTAACAGTTATTGTTTTTGTGGGTTGTACTCAGTTTTGGGCACCAGTATTGAGGCAAAATTAATAGTGAGTTCACTAGACATTGCAGTTTTCATCTTCTGAATAAATAGGTACTGCAGTGAATTACTTTTGACCTATTTATTCTTCAACAAAAACTTTAAGAAAAATATGACATTTCTTTTTTTATATTATGACTTAGAAAATAAAGGAACAACTAATATGGGTGCTTGCTGATGTCTAGCATTGTATATAGCAGTTTCAAATGAATTTAAAAGAATTTGGGAAACTTTTATTCTCTTTTGTTATCAAATTGCCTTGGAAGGGAGGTACTGTCCTTAAGTTTTCTGATATGTTTGGGGTTTGACAGTTGTTTCGCTTTCTGCTGTGAAGATGAATAGAGAAGCTTGTTGAATATTTACCAGGCCCCAAATTATTGAGCTGGCTAGCAATGCCAAATGTATCTTTATAGTTAGATTTCGCATGTTAATTTTAGTGCTACCAATTTCAAGCCACCCCCTCTTCCCCTCACATAAAAGGGAAAAAAGAAATGACCTTACTCTAAAATTCTATTGTTTTTATATAGTATAATATGAATAGAAGTGTTTTTATTATATTAAAAGTTAGTTCATTAGGAAGAACTGCTCGAAATTAAGATTTCTTAGACCTGGGAAACCAAAGTCAAAGCTACTTCAGCTCTAAATAAGAGCCAGAAAATAATATCAACTGAAACGAGAAAATAGGCATGTCTAGGTAATGTCCACATCAAAGTAGGTTCACAAGGTGGCCTGTCAACTTGGAACAGATGTTGCCTTATGTGGCACAAGCTATTTGTATTTTTGAGAATGGACGGACGTGAGGATTCCAAAGGAATTGAATTTCAGGCCTCACTTTAGTTAAGAAACATTAACATTGTTAGGACAGAACTTACATTTATGATCATCGTTTTTCCTCCTTCTGCTTTGCAAATGTTACTTCAGGTTGATGTTTGAGATAAATGTTTACTTGTACAATAATTGAAGTCAGTCAAATTATATACCTATGCCCAATGAGTCAGTTATTATGTTGTTTGACTCATTATAAATAGAGTTTCAGCTACAGATAGCATGTACCATACTTGTCTGGAGAAAGCAAATTTGACAATTTCTAACAGGTTCTCTTTTGTAGTACTGTCCAAAAGCTAACAGATTTACTGTCGTTTGTTGGCTTCTTTCATAATATCATATCTTGTCCTAAGATTTTGAACTATGTTCATGTGACAAAAAAATGCCAGGTTAAAAAATATGTATCGGTCAAATTAGCTGTCTTCTAGAGGCAGTAGTTCTTAATTTTTTCCCCCATGTCACAGAGCACTTCGAAAGTATGACAGAATTGTGGGTATTTCCCGTGGAACAAAAGCTCATAAAGACATAAGTTTTTGCAGATGTTTAGGGAATCTTGAGTGGGTGAGAATAATTCAGGTGAAGAGACAAAACAAGTGATTGATTTAAAAAAAAAATCAGCTAGTTGTTTGAGACCCATCTCCATAATTTTCAAGATCATAAGTCCTGACCCTACAAAAAAGGAAAAAAGAAATACTGATGGCTATAAATTGATGGTTTTTATTCCAGGAGCAAATGGGCAGTTTATCAACAATTTACTTCTCTTAGAGGGACTCTGGTAGATGTAATCTATCTCAAAGTGGGGTAGGAGTATATATATATGTGTGTGTGTATGTATATATATATACATACACACACACATTTCACTAATCTGAAACTGTAGAATGCTCTTGTGTCTGAAGGTTAACTCTCACTTTTTTTTTAATGATATGTGCTAGAGAACATCACCACATGGAAAGATAGAATGTTTGTTTCCAGAGCTTATAGTAAATTAAGCGTGTTCTCTTATTAAAACTGGTCCCAGAACAGCATTTTTCTTTATTTTATTATTTTTTTGTGTGACACTAGTTCATGAATGAAGAAAGATTTATTGAATTCTTGATATGTGTAAGATACTGTGCAAAAGAACATAAAGGATGCCAACACGAATAAGCTTAAGGACCTGCCCTTGAAGAAAGTCACCTGTAGTAGGATGAACTTCACCTCTAGTAGAGTGCAAGAAGTAACTCTAAGGCAATGTAAAATGTGTAAGGAGACATGTCTAACAATTTTAACTCTTACTCAGAGTAAAATGAGGACTTTGCAATTTTGAGCTGTAAGAGTGACCAGATCTGAACTACTTCCATCGCTTCCTCTTTACCTTTAATTTCTGTCTAGTTCAGGGTTTCTCAAAAATGGCTCTATTGACATTTTGGGCAGATAATTCTTTGTTGTTGATGGCTGTCCTATACATTGGAGGATATTTAGAGCATCCCTGGCATGTACTAGCTAGATGCCAACAGCAACTAAAAATGTCAGTGTGACAACTAAGAATGTTTCTAGACATTGACAAATGTGCCCTGGGGGTGGTGGTGAGGAGAATCACCCTAGTTGAGAATGACTGCTCTAGCTTTTCCCTCTTATTCCATGTCACTTACATATTTCTTAATTTTGCTTTCTTCACCCACCTTTTTTATTTATTTAAGCTTTTATTGGTATTTATCCGTCAAGCACCGGGGCTTTATGTTCCTTTCATATCTTGTATTCTTTTCTTTTGTTTAAAGAAACACATTACTTGTGCCTTTTGTTACATTTACCTGATTCTTTTCTTTTTCCCTTCACTGAAACTACTTTTAAAATATATCTTCTCACTTTCACTCACCACTTACCTTATTTTCTATTTTTCACAATCAAATAAAGATTAAATTGAAAAAGTTCAAGGAAATTGTATACATGTGTGTATTTTAAGATTTGGGGAAAAAAAGGGAAACTCAGAAGGGACGATGGGCTGAGGCTGAGCTCCTTGTCTTCTTGCCACCATTAGTTCCTGAGTGAGGTCAGTGGCAATCTTTACTGAAAAGAAGTCCTCTTCATCTCATCTATCAAACTGTCTTATGCTTCTCCTGCCTCTTCCATTTCTGTAGAGATAGGGGAGGTTTGAATGGTGTCACTGCTTCGTGGTGTGGCACAAGTTATAGAAGAAATACAGTGATGGTCATGATGATGATGATGATGATGGTGACAATGATGATGAACATGAATGTGACTAAGATCTGTTCAGTACTCACATGTACCATGAGCTGTTCTGTGTTAACTTGCTTAATCCTCTCAGTCACCCTTTGAGGTCGTTATAATTGTCCTACTTACGAGGAAGCTGAGACAGAGGGGGTAGCTAATATAGAGAGCAAATGGTGGAATTGGACTCCCGATATTTCTCCCTTTAAACTGTTGTCCAGAACCAGCTCCCCAGTTCCCAGCAGCAACATAGTTACTCTGCTGTTTTCATGCTTTTAACTTCAGTACAATCTCTTTTCCTCTCTTTCCTCTGCTATGTCATCTGTCATACTTCCTTTTCTTGTTCCTCCCTTCTCCTCTGTCTTCTTCATTGTTTGTTCTTTTCCTTCTTCTCTTTTCCTTCTTCTCCTTCCTCATAAGCTTCTTTGATAGACGTTAATATATTATACACTTATTCAAAACTTTAAAAAAAATGTCTACTATATGCAAGGCAATGTGCTAGGGAATTAAAAAAAAATATTGAGCAACACACACATGGCCCATGACATCTAGAACTTACATGCTAGTGGGAGGACATTATTCAAATAATAACAGAAATAATATTTATTAAGGAGCATTAAAGGCTATGAAAGAAAAGTACATGGTACAACAAGAGCATAAAATCATTAAGTCTTCTTCTAAATAGGGGGTTTCAAATTGGCTATCTTCCTTCCCACTGCCACCTCTCTAATCCCTATGCTATCAATTTCATGAAGATGTTTTAGAGCTATCCAGTCTCTTGTTCTCCTCTGCCAATTCATTCTTTAAACACTACCAGATTAATCTTCTTAATGCACTGCTTTCTTCAGGCCACTCCCCTGCTTAAAAGATCACACACTATTCTCCTGATGCTTAAAATGTCAAATGAATAAAAGGAATCCAAATCGGAAAAGAAGAAGTAAAGCTGTCACTGTTTGCAGATGACATGATCCTATACATAGAGAATCCTAAAGATGCTACCAGAAAATTACTAGAGCTAATCAATGAATTTGGTAAAGTGGCAGGATACAAAATTAATGCACAGAAATCTCTGGCATTCCTATACACTAATGATGAAAAATCTGAAAGTGAAATCAAGAAAACACTCCCATTTACCATTGCAACAAAAAGAATAAAATATCTAGGAATAAACCTACCTAAGGAGACAAAAGACCTGTACGTAGAAAATTATAAGACACTGATGAAAGAAATTAAAGATGATACAAATAGATGGAGACATATACCATGTTCTTGGATTGGAAGAATCAACATTGTGAAAATGACTCTACTACCCAAAGCAATCTATAGATTCAATGCAATCCCTATCAAACTACCACTGGCATTTTTCACAGAACTAGAACAAAAAATTTCGCAATTTGTATGGAAACACAAAAGACCCCGAATAGCCAAAGCAATCTTGAGAACAAAAAAAGGAACTGGAGGAATCAGGCTCCCTGACTTCAGACTATACTACAAAGCTACAGTTATCAAGACGGTATAGTACTGGCACAAAAACAGAAAGATAGATCAATGGAACAGGATAGAAAGCCCAGAGATAAACCCAGGCACATATGGACACCTTATCTTTGATAAAGGTGGCAGGAATGTACAGTGGAGAAAGGACAGCCTCTTCAATAAATGGTGCTGGGAAAACTGGACAGGTACATGTAAAAGTATGAGATTAGATCACTCCCTAACACCATACACAAAAATAAGCTCAAAATGGATTAAAGACCTAAATATAAGGCCAGAAACTATCAAACTCTTAGAGGAAAACATAGGCAGAACACTCTATGACATAAATCACAGCAAGATCCTTTCTGACCCACCTCCTAGAGTAATGGAAATATAAACAAAAATAAACAAATGGGACCTAATGAAACTTCAAAGCTTTTGCACAGCAAAGGAAACCATAAACAAGACCAAAAGACAACCCTCAGAATGGGAGAAAATATTTGCCAATGAAGCAACCAACAAAGGATTAATCTCCAAAATTTACAAGCAGCTCATGCAGCTCAATAACAAAAAAACAAACAACCCAATCCAAACATGGGCAGAAGACCTAAATAGACATTTCTCCAAAGAAGATATACAGACTGCCAACAAACACATGAAAGAATGCTCAACATCATTAATCATTAGAGAAATGCAAATCAAAACTACAATGAGATATCATCTCACACCAGTCAGAATGGCCATCATCAAAAAATCTAGAAACAATAAATGCTGGAGAGGGTGTGGAGAAAAGGGAACACTCTTGCACTGCTGGTGGGAATGTGAATTGGTTCAGCCGCTATGGAGAACAGTATGGAGGTTCCTTAAAAAACTACAAATAGAACTACCATATGACCCAGAAATCCCACTACTGGGCATATACCCTGAGAAAACCAAAATTCAAAAAGAGTCATGTACCAAAATGTTCATTGCAGCTCTATTTACAATAGCCCAGAGATGGAAACAACCTAAGTGCCCATCATCGGATGAATGGATAAAGAAGATGTGGCACATATATACAATGGAATATTACTCAGCCATAAAAAGAAACGAAATTGAGCTATTTGTAATGAGGTGGATAGACCTAGAGTCTGTCATACAGAGTGAAGTAAGTCAGAAAGAAAAAGACAAATACCGTATGCTAACACATATATATGGAATTTAAGAAAAAAAAATGTCATGAAGAACCTAGGGGTAAGGCAGGAATAAAGACGCAGACCTACTAGAGAACGGACTTGAGGTTATGGGGAGGGGGAAGGGTGAGCTGTGACAGGGCGAGAGAGAGTCATGGACATATACACACTAACAAACGTAGTAAGGTAGCTAGCTAGTGGGAAGCAGCCGCATGGCACAGGGATATTGGCTCAGTGCTTTGTGACAGCCTGGAGGGGTGGGATAGGGAGGGTGGGAGGGAGGGAGACGCAAGAGGGAAGAGATATGGGAACATATGTATATGTATAACTGATTCACTTTGTTATAAAGCAGAAACTAACACACCATTGTAAAGCAATTATACCCCAATAAAGATGTTAAAAAAAAAAAAAAGAAAAGAAAAAAAAAGAAAAAAAAAAAGTGTCAAATGAACAAACCCAGCCTTACAGCCCGATATCCAGCAGTCCCATTGTTTCAGTTTGGTCTTATCTCTTTCCTTCCTTCAGGGAGTAACACAGAGACCATCCCAGACAATCTTGACACCCTCACAATTTTTACCCAACTTGAATTCTGTATTCCTCATGTTTATGGTCACTATGCCACTCAGTTGTATTTACTTATGTTCCTTAACAATTGCTCCCTGTTTGTGCCTTAAAAAAAAAAAAAAAAAAAGTTGCCTTTCTCTTTTAGTTACCATGTAATCTTTAGTACAACATTTTTAAAGTCTTACTCTTGTTATCTGATGAGGAACTTAAACTTGAAGATCCAATTCTGAGTAATACTTATTAAAGCTGTTAAGGAATAAAAGCCAATAATTACACTTGTGTGTGAGAGCCTGTTCTTTCTCATCTACTCAAGAAAATCACTAACAATTCTCACCTGTCTCTGCTATACCATCTTTTGTTCATTCTCCCCCAGATGATTCCCATCAGCATAAAAGTGAAAATAAATAGTAAAATCTTTCCTTGATCCCACTTCTCCTGAAAATTACCATCCCACTTCTTAGCTCTCCTTTACCAAAAATCTTACGTTTTATACTTGACATCACCTATTTCCTCTTATTCTTTCCTAAACCCACTCCGATCAGACCTACACTCTAACCACAACACTGCCTCTGTCAAGATTGTCAAGATTGTCAGTGACTCTATGTTATTTAATCAAATGGTCAATTTTTAGTCCTAACCTTATTTAATTTATCAGCATTTGACAGTCTCTTTAATAATCTTTCTTCACTTGGCTTGAAGAATACCATGTTTTCTCACCTCACTGATTTTTTTTTCTCAGTTACCTTTGCTTATTTCTCCTCTAAGATGTCTGAGCTCAAATTTGATCCTTTTTTTTTTAAAACAAATTATTTACACTCCCTTTATTGGTATTTTTATTCAGTCTGGAGGTTAAATTCCATTTATAGGTTCATGACTTCCAAATTTGTGTCTCCAGCCCAGACATTTCTTCTAAACTTATATGGTCAGTGGTCTTTTCTGTATCTCTACTTGGATGTCTAAGAGACATCTTCACCTTTCCATGTCCAAACTGGAATGTTGATTTTTTTTCTTCCCTCAAAACTTAGCCTTTTCAGTCTTTGCCAAGTCAATGGATGGTGTTAGAGTCATTATCAACTCCTTTTCCTCATGCATGATACACAATTCACCGGACTGTCTGGTTGGCTCTACCTTCAAAATATTTGTAGAATTTAACCAATTCTTGTCTCCTCCACAGCTACCACACTGGTTCAAGCCAACATCCTCTCATTTTGGTTGCTACAGTAACCTCCTGACCGTTCTCTCTTGCTTCCTTAAGCCCCCTTTTTATAACTCAGTGATCTGGGTAAATCTTGATCACATTATTGTTCTCAAATCTCTGTAATGACTTGCCATTTTACTTAACGTGCTCACAGTGGTTATGAGATCCCAGATTTCCCTTTGCCCGTTTTCACGCTCACTTCCTTTCTCTTTGGCTGTCTTTGCTTCAGCCTCACTAATCTTGCTATTTCAAGAATGAATGTGCCATGCACATTTTTATGGCTAACTCCACTCTACTGCCCTGTTACCTCATTAAAGTTTCACTCACATGTTACCCCCCCACAGCTAATTCTGTCAACTCCACATGTTGTTATACACTCTGGCATTCTCCATCTTTCTTTTCCTATTTCACCTTTTGTCTTTTCCTTAATTCTTATTAGCTCCTGATATACTAGACAATTTATTCCTAGTATTCATTATTTATTTGTTTGTTTCCCACATTTAGAATGTCAACTCCCGGAGGTCAGTGACCTTTGTTTTATTCCCTTATGTATCTCAAGTGACTAGAGCAGTGCAGTGGCTGTCATGTGATAGTTGCCCATTAAATGAATTTGTGAATAACTGGATCTCTTCCAACTTCTGTTCCATTAAAATTCTCAAAGATCAAACTATTACCTTTCACTTTCCACTGCCCATCTACCAGTTACAGAGAAGGAACATGTAGTAGATGCTTTTTCAATACTTTTTGCATGGATTCCTTATCTTCCCGCCTTTACATATGGTAGTAGTTTGTAGGTTGGCTGGAGGGAGCTCTTTTTCCCCTGCTTTGATTTTTGAAATCTGCTAACCTCACTAAACCCATTCCACTAAACCCAATCCATATTCTTATTCTTTGAAATGGACAAAGGATCTCTCCATAACAGCTAACACATTGAATGCTTACTATGTGTCAGGCAGAGTTCTAAATGTTAAAAAAAAATTAACTCATCAAGTCCTGACCCTTCTTGACTCCCAACCAGTGGCTCCCATATTATCCCTCCCATATGGAAATTCTAGGGACATCCTGTTTATATAAAACCTAAATGTGGTGTAACTTCAGGCCTTAATCTTCAGACAAGTCTGGCTCTGATTTCAGAGTGCCCATTGTTCCCTAAGGTTCGGGGATGTCATTTTAAACTCTTTGAAGCACATCAGATATAATTCTACTTTCTTCCAATCAAGTGTGTAAACTACAGTGAGGAGAAAGTATGTCTTTTTTTTTTTTATAGCATTCACTCTATTTTTCTGCTTTTTGAACATTGTGTACCTTTCTTGTCATTAGTCATTATAAATTTTAAATTAACTGGAAAATGACATACAAAAGTGATAATTGGATACTGTTTAAATACATTTTAATCATCCTACTATGTCCATAAGAAACAAGCAAGCAGTTTGTTGCAAAGATCCAATATTATGGGAAACACTCAAAAACTAGGTAATATTTGTATTTGGCTTCTTTTTCTTCTTTTTCTTTTGTGTACTCCCTCTAGTGTTCAAAAATATGAGTACTTATAATTAACCTATTCAGTTACTAAAGAACACACATTAATATAAAAGTAAGCCCTTCTTAACCTGATATATATATATATATATATACACACATATATATATATATATATATATACACATATATATATATATGTTTTTTCCCCCCTCTGGAGTTTATATTGTCCAGTTACTGAATTTTCAATGTATTGTATGAAAAACATTCTTTCTCCCCTTTCCTATGGGAATTTGATTATGTCTGTTTTTCATATGTATATTTTCAACCTGTCCACTTCAGTCAGGGGAAATATTGGACTTCTTGAACTTCTGTCTTTGAAGACCAAAATTTTCCCCAGTTTTTAAATCTGAGGTCTAGGCTTTAGTTGGGCATTTGGATATGAACAAGAATCTTCCCACATGCTAGAAATGAAAAAAAAAAAACTATATTAACCTGAGGAGTGTCTTTGAACATAGAAATTAAAATACTTAAATAATTGACATCATTTTATTTTAATATATTGAAACATTATCTAAATACATTGGTTTCAAGGTACCTTAAGAAATAACAAAGGTATCCCTAAGAATAACAAATAAGTAAAAATAAATAACATGTATAAACAATTGTCATTTAATATAGAATATTAATAATTGCTAGCATATATAGAAGAGAAAATAATTTTAAATTGTAAGGTTAAGTAATTATTACTGTTTGGAAAGTTTTAAAAATCAGAGGCTAGTGTTTGAAGTCAATTTTTCTAAACTGACATGTAATAATGTTACTTATATTTCATTAATGCCCTTCAGTTTTTAAACTACTTTGATGCCTGCTATTTCAATTCCTCATAGTCAGATGAAATTAAAAAAGGAATAGAAAGAATAAATTATTTTGAGTGACTTTCAGAGACATTGTTTTTTAAGCTCTATCAACTCCCTGGAAGTATTTTGATATTATAATGATTCGTACATTTTAGATGGAATTTAATACTCAACATTCACCCTATATATTTTTTAGGGAGATATATTCAATACTTTAACCTTATTCGTAACAGACGGCATTGTATGCCCTTGGGGGAAGTTACATTTTTAAAACACACAGAATAACATGGTATGGAATGCCTATTTGGGGTTGTTTCATTACAGGCAGTATGCACCAAAATGCTCGAGAACCTAACATCTGCTTCCTGAAGTTGTTAATACTAATAAATATAATGTCTAATGAATTCCATTACTCACCAACAAGCTTTTAGGTTACCTGGGTTCTGTTATACTGTGCATTGAATACTGAGTTGGCCAGTAACGCTTCTTGGATTTTTTTTTTTTTTTTTTGCTGGCAGGGTGGGGATAGTTATTGAAACACTAACTAAATTCCTATTCATAATGCTTTTCTTTTTGTCACTCTACTGATTTAGTATTATTTAATAGAGTTAACTCCTATATTATAACTTAGCTCTTTCTTAGATATGAAATGTTTCTAACCATATTATATTCTTATTGGTTCCTGATCATGTGTCTTCTTTCCTCAGGAAAATTGATGAAGAAAAAGAGATTTAATAAAAAAGCACTGACACCTGAACAGAGTTTCAGAGAGAGAAAAAAAGCAAAAAACAAAAAACAGAGCAAGGGCTATCATTTAATAAAGAAATATAGTAATAAGCTTGCTTTATATAGAGTTAGGACACATAATATTTACTGAAGGTAGGACACTATTTACTAAGTTGATACAAGATGACGATTGTCTTAAATTGTGAGGAAATCTAAACCAATTAAGTACTTTTTAGTCAGAAAGTTTGATCTTCTATGAAATTATATAAAATTGTTTTATTTCACTCTACACCAATAGAAAATGTATGAGGACTGATTGAATTCATGTCTTCATAAGTCCTCCTCTAAGCCATCCTATATAGTACTTCTCAACTTGGCAATGAATAAAGTACTTTTTGACTATAAAGTACATGGCAGACAGCACTTTGGCTGATTTATTTATCTTTGATGTTTGTTAATTTTCAAAAATAACAGATACTTAACCAGCATCTTAAGAGATATCACTACAGATATTGGTTCCATTTTTATTATAGGAGAAGTACATGTGTGTATTATAAAATTCTGAATCTCTGTAGGAGATCTGTGTTTTGAAAGTAGAGATCAAAATAAAATACATTATATTAATGTATTTCCTATAAATGATAGGAAGCATATTACTTTTCTCAGTACAGGTGGAAAATGATGCATCAACATGGCTAGGAGTACAGCTTTAAAAACATGTTTTTGTGAATTTAAGAAAATCTTAATACAAGTGTTGCATCAATACACAGAATTTGGTTAGTGATAAAGAAAATGTTAGATTGTAGTATTTTTATAGAATTAGGTAAAATTTGTTTCTATTTGCCTTGAATATTTTTTTTTCCAAAATAAATTTTGAAATAGTTTAATGATTATATTCAGATAGGTTTCCATTACTAAAGAGAACCAAGAATTATCCAAATTTGACTTAGTATCTGATCTGTCATTCTAATAAAAAATGATGATTAATGGCTCATTTTTTGTTGTTTTAATTGCCATAATGTCAGTATTTTTTAAATGAAATTTAGCAGGGGAACAGAAATTACAAATATAATTAATAGGAAAAGTGCCATCTTTTTTTTTTTAATGAGCATTTTACCCACTGGACATTTTCTTCCTTTACAGTCAGGGTGTATGTTCCATGAGAGTAAGGACCCTATATGTTTTACATCACTACACTCTCTTAGTTTAGAGCAGTGCCTGTCACGCCATACCCTAGCAAACTATATTTAATGAAGACCTATAAAAGAGTGAATAAGGAATTCTGAATATCTGAGTATCTATAATTTAAGTCTTATATATACTCCCTTTTTGTTTCTTTCATTATTTCCGAATTCAGCTATTGTATTGTTTAAGGTAGATTAGATGATACTGCAGTAATAAATTAACCCTAATGCTAGTAAACATTAACAAATGATTCTTTGTCTAATACACTATACTCTCCAATGCAAGTTGGTGGGGAGCTCTGTTCCAAGGAGTTGCTTAGGGACCCAGTCTCTCGTGATAATGCTATCTAAACACAGCATTTCCAGGGAAAAAAGAATGCAGGAATTTATACCCACATTCCTGTCTTTTAGGAAAGCAACACAGTTTGCCTGTGTATACAGAACGGTAGCCCCAACCTAGATGCAAGGGAAATGAAGTCTTATAAACCCATGATGAAGAAAATCACTTGGGATTTGGTGAACCCAGTATTGTGTTGACCACAACTTTACTCTTTCCAGATTCTTGTTTTTCAAAGTTAGGTTTATAGGATATTCACTTCATCAAATAGGTTTCCCACACACACGTGCACACACATGTTTCTTACATGCACAGAGGATTTGTGAAACTCAATAAATTTGACATTATTTTCTAAACTTATTGGATTAAGGAGTCTGCTTTTTGGAGACCATCTGTCAGGACTAGTATTCTGTGGAACAATTTTAGAAAACACTCTTGATCAAATAGGTTAAATAAATGTCAGAATTTGTCATAAAAAGAAGAAACTCACATTTGGTGGAGCCTTTAGCCTATAATAAATCCGTGGATGTATCCCTTTTGATTGTGCTTGTCAGTAAAACTTAAATAGAATAACAGTATATTGTTTAGCTTATCATGAAGACAAATTTCTGACCACCTCAGACGTCAGAGCATAGCCAATGCCCTGAAATTAAGAGAAAAAAGAATTTCCTATAATTGACCTAAGTGATTCTTAACTAATTTTTTCAAAGATCATTCACTAAAGCAAGTTTACTTTATTTTAGTCAATTCCAACTTGGTCTTAGTTGGCAAAAATATTAACAATCTTGGTTTTAAGTACATAGCAAGTTACAGATACCAAATTAGAATGGGTTGTGAGTTTTCTTTTCCCCCTAGACGCTTGTATACTGGCACTGGTGTGGAACAAAAGCATATAGCCCAACTGTAAGGGAAAACCCAGAATGACTATTAAAAAATAAGCAAATGCACAGTAACAACTAACCATATTTGTTAATAGAAGAAAATATCTCTATTCCTCAATTATTTACATTGTCTAAACAAAGTTAAATTACCAGTAATATACTCTGTTTTAAAAAGTCTGGCAGATACATAAAAATTTGAAATGATTGTCAATCCAAGTACTGAAAGTAAAAAAAAAAAAATTATGTTTCATTCCTTAAAACAATAAGTTCAGAAAAGAGTGATTTTCGGAATATATCCTCCTCTCTGTATAAATTAGAAGACAATGGTATAATGCTGTTTTGAATTTATAGGATATAATATGTCATATAGATTTTTATTTCTCATTTTCTCTATTAATAAGGTGGTGAAATAATTAGGAAGTCGGGGCTTAGTATTGTAAGTAGTTGCTCTAAATTGCATGATACATATATATTTCATATTATTATATAGTACAAATAATATGTCATAATTTAAATTTAATTCTTTGATCTTAAAATTATATACATATATATTTCTTGGCAGAAATATGTTTGCTTCTAGGGGAGAAAGGAAGAAAGGATATATACATTTTTCCTTCCAGGGAAGGAAATTTCAGGGAAATAATTTTTATGTTGATTGAAATAACATAAATGATTGTCTGACTTATATACAATCATAGATATATTTTTGTTAGCGTTTAAAATAAGCAATTATGCACTTACATTAAGTACTATTACAATGGAATCTTAACTTGCTAAATTGTTACAATTTAGGATAACTCTTATCCCATTTAGAAGAGCAGATTTAAAAGCATTACCCTATATCTTGTATAATAATTGAGCTTTTGTAACAATTTGTGTCACATTTTTCTTTATTTTTCATAGTTCCAGAAAAAGTATTAAGATAAATACTGGTTACCCTCAGTTTAAGGCATTTTATTAGTGAAAAATTATAAAAGGACAACACATGTAATTGGGTATACTTTTCATCCTGTTTGTTTGGAGATGCATTTTGGATGATGGGAAATTCTAACCTTAAGCAGGTACTAACAGGAATATTTATGTGCTTATAACATCTGATGTTTGTACCTGCTGTGAATTTTCTGAAGTTCTCTTAAATGAAAGCAATGATGTATTGTACAAAGTATAGACCAACTGCAATGAAGTTGTTCATCATGAGTTACTAGTGAACCTTTTGCAGATGTTGGTGTAAATTATGTCTAGATTTAGTTTTTAATGTTTACTGTCACATTGAGTATAGCATGAGAAGTCACTTGAAAAGAGTGGAAAATGACTAGGCCCCATGATTAATTTTCTTGGAAATCTGTTAGCCTGAAAATACATTAGAAATACTATGTCATAATCATTTTCTCTTCTTGTATATTCTGTATTCACTTAAATACAAGACGTAAGCACGCACACTGTCTCTTTATTTTTATTTATTTCCTTTTAAAAGCTATCTACCAGTTTAAGGGAAGGAGGTAACTCCCAAGATCATAAAGCCTTGATAACAAAATCCATTAGAAACGTCTGATTAATCAGTGAATTGGAATGAAGCAATTACCAGTATACATATTACAGAAAATGGAAATGGGGTTTATAAATTACAGTGGTCAATCTCTTTGTTCACCTTGCTTTTTAATAGTGTTCAGTTTTCTGAGGTTAATTTTTGGAACTATTATTGGTTTTTGTTGCATTTTTAGTTAAAACAAAACAAAAAAGCATTATCGATTGTATTATAGACTGCTTTATACATAAACTGTTGTACTTTTTCTTATACCTTGTTTTACCAGTCTTCAGTAAGTTGGTACCACTTTTATTTATTTAAGCTTTCCATTTTGAGAGATTTACAGATTCATATACAATATATAATACATGGAGGTCCCTTGTACCTTTTCCCAGTTTGCTCTAGTGATAATATCCTGCAAAACTATAGTACAGTATCACAACCAGGAGATTGACATAGATACAGTCAGGATACAGAATAGTTCCATCACCACAAGAATAGCTCATGTTGCCTTTTGTATAGCTCCACCCACATTCCTACTATCTTCACTCCCTCCCTAACTCCTGCCAATCACTAATGTGTTCTCCATTTCAACAATTGATCATTTCAAGATTGTTATATAAATGGACTCATATAATATGTAACCTTTTAAGATTACCTTTTTTTCACTCATCATAATTCCTGGAAATTCATCCAGGTTTTTTGTTTTGTAATAAATACTTTGTTTCTTTTTATTGATGACTAGTATTCCATGGTATAGATTTACCATACCTTGTTTAACCACTCGCCCATTGAAGGAGGGTCATCTGGGTTGTTTCCAGTTTGGGGCTTTTATTTTAAAAGTTGCTATAAACATTTATGTGTAAATTTTTGTATGAACATAAATTTTTATTACTCTTAGATAAATGCCCAAGGATACAATTGCTGGATTATATGGCAGTTCTATGTTTAGTTTTGTAAGAACTGTCAAATGGTTTGCCAGAGTTGCTTTACCATTTTGGTCCCACCAGCAGTGTATGAGTGATTCCGTTTTTCAGTTTCTCTGCATTCTCAGCAGAATTTGATGTTGTCATTGCTTCTGTCTTAGCCTTCTCATAGGTGTTTAGTGATATTTTATCATGGTTTTAGTCTGCATTTCCCTGATGGCTAACGATGTTGAGCATCTTTTCATTTGCTTACTTGCTAGGTGTATATCATCTTTGGTGAAATGTATATCTCATTTTTCAATGAGATTGTTTATTTTTTAACTGTTGAGTTTTGAGAGTTGTTTATATATTTTAGATACTAGTCCTTTGTCAGATATATGGTTTTCTAATATATTCTCCCAGTCTGTAGCTTGTCTTTGCATCACAAAGCTTGTCTTAGCTTGTCTTTGCATCACAGGGTCTTTTTTTAGAACAAATGTTTTAAAATTTGATGAAGTTCAATTTATCAGTTTTTCACTTTATGCATTATACTATTTGTGTCAAGTAGAACTCTTTGCATAGCACTAAATCCTGAAGGTTTTCTCTTATTTTTTTCTAAAATTTTATGTTTTTCCATTTGAGTTTATGATCCATGTTGAGTTAACTTTTGTATAAGATTTGAGACTTAAGTTGAAGTTCATTGTTTTGCATATGAATAACCACTTGCTCCAAGTGGTTGAAACTGTTGTTTTTTAAACCATTTGTTGAAAAGGCTAACTTTCTTCCATTAAATTGCTTTTTCACCTTTGTGAACATCATTTGGGCTTATTTCTGTGGGACTGTTTCTAGGTTCTCCATTCTGTTACATTGGTCTGTGTGTCTATCCCTCCACACAGTGTTGATTATTGTAGCTATATAATGTCTTTAAGTTGGGTAGACTGATTCTTCCCACTTTCTTCTTTTACAAAATTATTTTAGGTATTCTAATTTCTTGGATTTTCATGTAAATTTTAGAATACTCTTGTCAATCTTTATGAAAAAAACCTTGCTGTGATTAAACCTGAATATCAATTTGGGAAGGATTAACAACTTCACAATGTTGAGTTTTTCAATCAATGAACACAATATGTCTCTATTTATTTATACCTTACTTGATTTCTTTTATGAATATTTGATGTTTTTTTTATGGTATGTACATGTTTTGTTAGATTTCTACCTATTTTTGAATGATTGTAAATGATTTTTGAGTTATTTATAAATTTCAGTGTCCATCTGCCCATTGATAGTAAATAAAGTTATAATTTATTTTTGTTTGTATATCTTATATATGTGACCTTGCTGAACACATTTATTATTTTTAGGAGATTTTTTGTTTGTTTGTTTTCTTAGATTTCTTGGGATTTTCTATCGATAATCATGATATTTGCAAATAAAGACAGTTTTATTTCTGCCTTTTTTAGATGTATATTTTTATTTCCTTTTCTACACTTGATATGATCCTGTAATTTTTCTTCTTTAGCCTTTTAATATGGTAGATTAAACTAGCCTTGCATATCTGAAATAAATTCTATTTGGTCATGCTGTATAATTAACTTTATGTATAGCTGAATTCTGTTTGCTAATAAATTGTTAAGGATTTTTGTTTCTGAAGTCATGAGGGATATTTATATATAGTTTTGTTGTTGTTGTTCTGTGCTTGACAGATGTTGGCATTAGGGTGGTACTAGCTTTAAAAAATGAATTGTGAAGTGTTCATTCATCTTCTATTTTTTGGAAGCAATTGTGTTAAATTTTATTAATTCCCTTTTGAGTGTTTGATAGAGTCTTCCATCTGGGCTTGGAGATTTTCCTTTTAATTTCCTTAATGGTTATAAAATTATTCAAATTATCTGTTTTGTATTGGCTAAGGGTGGTAGTTTGTGTTTTTCAAGGAATTAATCAATTTTATCTAACTTGACAAATTTATATGTGTAGAGCTTTGTATAGTGTTCCTTTATGATTGTTTTGAAGGACATGTGGTGATATCCCTAGTTTTATTCCTGACTTTGGTAATTTACGTTGTCTCTCTTGTTTTCCTTGTCACTAGTTAGTTTTGTGAATTTTATTGATCTTTTTGAAGAACCAGCTCATTATTCCATTGATTTCTTATATTGTTTTCTGTTTTTAATTTCATTGATATCTATCTGTTCTTATATTTATTGTTTTTATTCTTCCTGTTCTTATTTTTTTAGATTCTTAAGATAGGGGCTTGAAGTATTGAACTTAGATTTTTCATCTTTTCTGTTGTAAGCATATATTGCTGTACATTGAATACTTCCCTCTCAGCTTCTGCTTTAGCTTTGTCCCACATATATTGATATTTTGTATTTTTATTTTCATTCAGTTCAGCTTATTTTTAAATTTCCCTTGAGACCTCCTTTTTGAACTATGGGCTGTTTAAAAGTATGTTGTTTAGTTTCTAAGTATTTGGAGATTTTCATGTTTTTTTTTTAAAATTATTTATTTATTTTTGGTTTTGTTGGGTCTTCGTTGCTGTGCACGGGCTTTCTCTAATTGTGACGAGTGGGGGCTACTCTTTGTTGAGGTGCGTGGGCTTCTCACTGCAGTGGCTTCTCTTCCTTGCTGAGCATGGGCTCTAAGCATGTGGGCTCAGTAGTTGTGGCTCTTGGGCTCTAGAGTGCAGGCTCAGTAGTTGTGGCACATGGACTTAGTTGCTCTGCCACATGTGGAATCTTCCTGGACCAGGGCTCGAACCTGTGTCCCCTGCATTGGCAGATGGATTCTTAACCACTGCACCACCAGGGAAGTCCTCATGTTTTCTTTTTATTATTGATTTCTAGTTTGATTCCATTGAGGTCAGAGAACACACTCTGCATAATTTAAATTCTCCTAATTAGTTGAGACTTTTTTGTGGCCCAGAATGTGGTATATTTTGGTAAATGTTTCATAGACACTTGAAAAGAATGTGCATTCTGCTGTTGGGTGGAGTGTTCCATAAACATCGATTAGATCTTGTTGGTTAATGATATTGTTGACTTCTATATCCTTTCTGATTTTCCGTCTAGTTATTCTGTCAGTTTTAAGAGAAGGGCGTTAAAGTCTCCAACAATAACTACTGTATGGTTTTGTCTGTTTTTCCTTTCAGTTATATCAGTTTTTGTTTCGGTTGTAGAATAGTACTTGTATGTCTTCTTGGTTGATTGATCCATTTATTATTATATAATGTTCCTCTCTATCGCTGTGATATATATATATATATATATATATATGTCTAGTTGATCTACCATTAATACACTTTGTTTTCTTTGATTAAGATCTGTATATCTTTTTCTATCATTATATTTGAAGAGTTTCTTATAGATAGTATATAGCTGAATCAGTCACATTATTAATCTCTTTCTTCTGTTGAACTGTTTAGACCATTTACATTTAATATGGTTACTGACATGTTAACTCTTTAGTCTGTCATATTGTTTTTGTCTTCTCTTTGTTTTCTTTACTTTTTCTGTTTTCTTTTTCCTGACTTCTTGTGTGTTACTTGAACAACTTTAGAATTCCATTTTGATATGTCTACAGTGTTATGTTACTCTTTTTTTTTTTTTTTTTTTTTTGCGGTACACGGACCTCTCACTGTTGTGACCTCTCCCGTTGTGGAGCAAGAGGCTCCAGACGCGCAGGCTCAACGACCATGGCTCACAGGCGCAGCTGCTCCGCGGCACGTGGGATCTTCCCAGACTGGGGCACGAACCCGTGTCCCCTGCATCAGCAGGAGGACTCTCAACCACTGCGCCACCAGGGAAGCCCATGTTACTCTCTTATATAGCTTTTTTTGGTGGTAGTTCTAGGTATTACATTATATATGCATAGCTTATGACAGTCTACTGTTGTCATTTTACCAGTTTGAGTGCAATGTAGAAACCTTACCTTCCTTTATGTCCCTTTGCACTCCCTTACTTATAGTATATTTACTGTAAATATTTTCTCTGTATGCATTGAAAACCACATCTGACAGTTAAACTTTTTTATTCTACTATCAAAACTAATTAAGAAAACTCAAGAGGAAAGGAATATCTATTGTATTTACCTATTTTATTGTTTACCTTGTTCTATCTTCTTTCTAGGTGTTTTAAGCTTCCTTTTTTTTATCATTTCCTTTTTGTTTAGAGAACTTCCTTGGTCATCTTTTTAGGGAGGGTCGTTTAGTGAATAATTCTCATAGCTTTCCTTCATTCTGAGAATATCTTGATTTTCCCTTCATTTTTCTTTTCTTTTCTTTTTCAACATCTTTATTGGAGTATAATTGCTTTACAATGATGTGTTAGTTTCTGCTTTATAACAAAGTGAATCAACTATACATATATCCCCATACCTCCTCCCTCTTGTGTCTCCCTCCCACACTCTCTATCCCACCCCTCTAGCTGGTCACAAAGCAAAAAGCTGCTCTCCCAGTGCTATGCGGCTGCTTCCCACTTGTTATCTGTTTTACATTTTGTAGTGTATATATGTCCATGCCACTCTCTCACTTTGACCCAGCTTACCCTTCTCCCTCCCTATGTCCTCAAGTCCATTCTCTATGTTTGCATCTTTATTCCTGTCCTGCCCCCAGGTTCTTCAGAACCATTTTTTTTTTCTTTTCAGATTCCATATATATATATATATATATATATATATATATATATATATATATATATATATATATGTTAGCATAACGGTATTTGTTTTTCTCTTTCTGACTTAATTCACTGTGTATGACAGAGGCTAGGTCCATCCACCTCACTACAAATAACTCAGTTTCGTTTCTTTTTATGGCTGAGTAATATTCCATTGTATATATGTGCCACATCTTCTTTATCCATTCTTCTGTAGATGGACACTTAGGTTGCTTCCATGTCCTGGCTATTGTAAATAGAGCTGCAATGAACATTTTGGTACATGACTCTTTTTGAGTTATGGTTTTCTCAGGGTATATGCCCAGTAGGGGTATTGCCAGGTTGTATGGCAATTTTACTTTTAGTTTTTTAAGGAACCTCCATACTGTTCTCCATAGTGGCTGTATCAATTTACATTCCTACCAACAGTGCAAGAGGGTTCCATTTTCTCCACACCCTCTCCAGCATTTATTGTTGGTAGATTTTTTAATGATGGTCATTCTGACTGGTGTGAGGTGATACCTCATTGTAGATTAGATTTGCATTTCTCTAATGATTAGTGATGTTGAACATCCTTTCATGTGTTTGTTGGGAATTTGTATATCTTCTTTGGAGAAATGTCTATTTAGGTCTTCTGCCCATTCTTGGATTGTGTTGTTTGTTTTTTTTGATACTGAGCTGCATGAGCTGCTTGTAAATTTTACAGATTAGTCCTTTGTCATTTGCAAATATTTTCTCCCATTCTGAGGGTTGTCTTTTGGTCTTGTTTATGTTTTCCTTTGGTGTGCAAAAGCATTTAAGTTTTATTAGGTCCCACTTGTTTATTTTTGTTTTTTTTTTCCATTTCTCTAGGAGGTGGGTCAAAAAGGATCTTGCTGTGATTTATGTCATAGAGTGTTCTGCCTATGTTTTCCTCTAAGAGTTTGATAGTGTCTGGCCTTACATTTAGGTCTTTAATCCATTTTGAGTTGATTTTTGTGTATGGTGTTAGAGAGTGTTCTAATTTCATTCTTTTGCATGTAGCTGTCCAGTTTTCCCAGCATCACTTATTGAAGAGGCTGTCTTTTCTCCACTGTATATTCTTTCCTCCTTTATCAAAGATAAGGTGACCTTATGTGAGTGGGTTTATCTCTGGGCTTTCTATTCTGTTCCATTGATCTATATTTCTGTTTTTGTTCCAGTACCACACTGTCTTGATTACTGTAACTTTGTAGTATAGTCTGAAATCCAGAAGCCTGATTCCTCCAACTCCATTTTTCTTTCTCAAGATTGCTTAGGCTATTCGGGATCTTTTGTGTTTCCATACAAATTGTGTAATTTTTTGTTCTACTTCTGTTAAAAATGCCATTGGTAGTTTGATAGGGATTGCATTCAATCTGTAGATTGCTTTGGGTAGTATAGTCATTCTCACAATCTTAATTCTTCCAATCCAAGAACATGGTATATCTCTCCAACTGTTTGTATCATCTTTAATTTCTTTCATGAGTGTCTTATCGTTTTCTGCATACAGGTCTTTGGTCTCCTTAGGTAGGTTTATTCCTAGGTATTTTATTCTTTTTGTTGGAATGGTAAATTGGACTGTTTCCTTAATTTCTCTTTCAGATTTTTCATCATTAGTGTATAAGAATGCAAGAGATTTCTGTGCATTAATTTTGTAGCCTGCTACTTTACCAAATTCATTGATTAGCTCTAGTAGTTTTCTGGTAGCATCTTTAGGATTCTCTATGTATAGTATCATGTCATCTGCAAACAGTGAGAGCTTTACTTCTTCTTTTCTGATTTGGATTCATTTTATTTCTTTTTCTTCTCTGATTGCTGTGTCTTAAACTTCCCAAACTGTGTTGAATAATAGTGATGAAAGTGGACAACCTTGTCTTGATCATAGAGGAAATGGTTTCAGTTTTTCACTATTGAGAATGATGTTGGCTGTGGGTTTGTCATACATGGCCTTTATTATGTTGAGGTAAGTTCCCTCTATGCTTACTTTCTAGAGGGTTTTTATCATAAATGGGTGTTGAATTTTTTCAAAAGCTTATTGGGCATCTATGGAGATGATCATATGGTTTTTCTCCCTCAGTTTGTTAACATGGTGAGTAACATTGATTGATTTGCATGTATTGAAGAATCTTTGCATTCCTGGGAGGAACCTCACTTGATCAGGATGTATGATCCTTTTTATGTGCTGTTGGATTCCGTTTGCTAGTATTTTATTTAGGTTTTTTGCATCTATGTGCATCAGTGATATTGACCTGTAGTTTTCTTTCTTTGTGACATTTTTGTCTGCTTTTGGTGTTAGGGTGATGGTGGCCTTGTAGAGTGAGTTTTGGAGTGTTCCTCCCTCTGCTATATTTTGGAAGAGCTTGAGAAAGATAGGTGTTAGCTCTTCTCTAAATGTTTGGTAGAATTTACCTGTGAAGGCATCTGGTCCTGGGCTTTCGTTTGTTGGAAGATTTTTACTCACAGTTTCAATTTCAGTGCTTGTGATTGGTCTGTTCATATTTTCTGTTTCTTCCTGGTTCAGTTTCGGAAGGTTGTGCTTTTCTAAGAATTTGTCCATTTCTTCCAGGTTGTCCATTTTATTGGCATATAATTGCTTGTAGGAATCTCTCATGATCCTTTGTATTTCTGCAATGTCCGTTGTTACTTCTCCTTTTTCATTTCTAATTCTATTGATTTGAGTCTTCTCCCTTCTTTTCTTGATGAGTCTGGGTAATGGTTTATCAATTTTGTTTATCTTCTCAAAGAACCTGCTTTTAGTTTTATTGATCTTTGCCATTGTTTCCTCAATTTCTTTTTCATTTATTTCTGATCTGATCTTTATGATTTCTTTCCTTCTGCTTACTTTGGGGTTTTTTGTTCTTCTTTCTCTAATTGCTTTAGGTGTAATGTTAGGTTGTTTATTTGAGATGTTTCTTGTTTCTTGAGGTAGGATTATATTGCTCTAAACTTCCCTCTTACAGTTGCTTTTGCTGCATCCCATAGGTTTTGGGTCATCGTGTTTTCATTGTCATTTGTTTCTAGGTATTTTTTTATTTTCTTTTAGATTTCTTGAGTGATCTCTTGGTTATATAGTATTATATTGTTTAGCCTCCATGTGTTTGTATTTTTTACTGACTTTTTCCTGTAATTGATATCTAATCTCATAGTGTTGTGGTTGGAAAAGACACTTGATACGATTTCAATTTTCTTCAATATACTGAGGCATGATTTGTGACCCAAGATATGATCTATCCTGGAGAATGTTCCATGAACACTTGAGGAGAAAGTGTGTCCTGTTTTTTTTGGTTGAATGTCCTATAAATATCAATTAAGTCTATCTTCTTTAATGTATCATTTAAAGCTTGTGTTTCCTTCATTATTTTCATTTTTGATGGTCTGTCCATTGGTGAAAGTGGAGTGTTAAAGTCCCCTACTGTGATTGTGTTACTGTCGATTTTCCCTTTTATGGCTGTTAAAATTTGCCTTATGTATTAAGGTGCTCCTATGTTGGGTGCATAAATATTTACAATTGTTATATCTTTTTCTTGGATTGATCCCTTGATCATTATGTAGAGTCCCTCTTTGTCTCTTGTAATTGTCTTTCTTTTAAAGTCTATTTTGTCAGATATGAGAATTGCTACTGCAGCTTTCTTTTGATTTCCATTTGCGGAATATCTTTTTCCATCCCCTCACTTTCAGTCTGTATGTGTCCCTAGGTCTGAAGTGGGTCTATTGTAGACAGCATGTATACAGGTCTTGTTTTTGTATCCATTCAGCCAGTCTATGTATTTGGGTTGGAGCATTGAATCCATTTACATTTAAGGTAGTTATCAATATGTATTCTCCTATTACCATTTTCTTAATTGTTTTGTGTTTGTTATTGTAGGTCTTTTCCTTCTCTTGTGTTTCCTGCCTAGAGAAGTTTCTTTAGCATTTGTTGTAGAGCTGGTTTGGTGGTGCTGAAATCTCTTAGCCTTTCCTTGTCTGTAAAGGTTTTAATTTCTCCTTCAAATCTGAATGAGATCCTTGCTGGGTAGAGTAATCTTGGTTGTAGGTTTTCACCTGTCATCACTTTAAATATATCCTGACACTCCCTTCTGGCTTGCAGAGTGTCTGCTGAAATATCAGCTGTTATCCTTATGGGGATTCCCTTGTATGTTACTTGTTGTTTTCCCTTGCTGCTTTTAATATTTTTTCTTTGTATTTAATTTTTAATAGTTTGATTAATATGTGTCTTGGCATCTTTCTCCTTGGATTTATCCTGTATGGGACTCTCTGTGCTTCCTGGACTTGATTGACTATTTCCTTTCCCATATTAGGGAAGTTTTCAACTATAATCTCTTCAAATATTTTCTCTGTCTCTTTCTTTTTCTCTTCTTCTGGGACCCCTATAATTCGAATGTTGATGCGTTTAATGTTGTCCCAGTGGTCTCTGAGACTGTCCTCAATGCTTTTCATTCTTTTTTCTTTATTCTGCTCTGTGGTAGTTATTTCCACTGGTTTATCTTCCAGGTCACTTATCCGTTCTTCTGCCTCAGTTATTCTGCTATTAATTCCTTCTAGATAATTTTTAATTTCATTTATTGTGTTGTTCATCATTGTTTGTTTGCTCTTACTTCTTCTATGTCCTTGTTAAGTGTTTCTTGTATTTTCTCTATTCTATTTCCAAGATTTTGGATCATGTTTACTATCATTATTTTGATTTCTTTTTCAGGTAGACTGCCTATTTCGTCTTCATTTTTTAGGTCTGGTGTGTTTTTACCTTGCTCCTTCTTCTGCTCTTTTTTTCTCTGTCTTCTCATTTTGCTCAACTTACTGTGTTTGGGGTCTCCTTTTCTCAGGGTGCAATGTTGTAATTCCCGTTGTTTTTGGTGTCTGCCCTCAGTGGGTAAGGTTGGTTCGGTACGTTGTGTAAGCTTTCTGGTGGAGCGGACTAGTGCCTGTGTTTTGGTGGATGAGACTGGTCTTGTCTTTTTACTGGGCAGGACTGTTTCTGGTGGTGTGTTTTGGGGTGCCTGTGACCTTACTATGATTTTAGGTAGCCTCTGTGCTAATGGGTGGGTTTGTGTTCCCGTCTTGTTCCCTGTTTGGCATAGGGTGTCCATCACTGGAGTTTGCTGGTCATTGAGTGGAGCTGGGTGTTAGCTCTGAGATGGTGATCTCTGTGAGAACGTTTGCTGTTTCATATTACATGGAGCTGGGAGGTCTCTGGTGGACCAATGTCCTGAACTCGGCTCTCCCACGTCAGAGTCACAAGCCTGATGCCTGGCCAGAGCACCAAGACCCTGTCAGCCACATGGCTCAGAAGAAAAGGGAGGGAGAAAGAAAGAAAGAAAGAAAGAAGGAAAGAAGGAAGGAAGGAAGGAAGGAAGGAAGGAAAAATAAAATAAAGTTATTAAAATAAAAATAAAAAAGTTAAAGAGAAAAAAATTAAAAAGTTATTAAAGAAAGAATGGAAAAAAAATGGACAGACAGAACACTAGAACAAATGGTAAAAGTAAAGCTATACAGACAAAATCACACAAAGAAGCATACACATACACACTCAAAAAAGGAAAAAGGAAAAAAATATATATATATCTATATATAAAAAGAAAAGAAGAGAGCAACCAAATCAATAAACAAATCTACCAATGATATTTAGCTCTAAATACTAAACTAAGATAAACATAAAACCAGAAACAAATTAGATGCAGAAACCAAACCCCAAGTCTACAGTTGCTCCCAAAGTTCACTGCCTCAATTTTGGGATGATTCATTGTCTATTCAGGTATTCCAGAGATGCAGCATACATCAAGTTGATTGTGGAGACTTAATATACTGCTCCTGAGGCTGCAGGCACAAATATCCCTTTCTCTTTGTTTGCACAGCTCCTGGGGTTCCACTTTGGATTTGGCCTCGCTTCTGCATGTAGGTCACCTGAGGGCATCTGTTGTTCATTCAGACAGGACAGGGTTAAAGTAGCAGCTGATTAGGGAGCTCTGGCTCATTCAGACGGGGGTGGGGGGGGTGGGGGGGGAGGGAGGGGTATGGAATGCGGGCTGAGCCTGCGGTGGCAGAGGCCAGCGTGACGTTGCAACAACCTGAGGCGTGCCATGTGTTCTCCCGGGGAAGCTGTCACTGGACCACGGGACCCTGGCTGTGGCAGTCTGCACAGGGTCCCGGGAGGGGAGATGTGGATAGTGACCTGTGCATGAACACCGGCTTCTTAGTGGCTGTAGCAGCAGCCTTAGCGTTTCATGCCCGTCTCGGTGTCCGCGCTGATAACTGCGACTTGCGCCCGTCTCTGGAGCTTGTTTCAGCGGTGCTCTGAATCCCGTCTCCTCGCATACCCTAAAACAATGAATGGTCTCTTACCCCTTAGGCAGGTCCAGACTTTTTCCTGGACTCCCTCCCAGCTAGCTGTGGCGCACTAGCCCCCTTCAGGCTGTGATCACACAGCCAACCCCAGTCCTGTCCCTGGGATCTGACCTTCAAAGCCCGAGCCTCAGCTCCCAGCCCCCACTCGCCCTGGTGGGTGAGCAGACAAGCCTCTCGGGTTGGTGAGTGCTGGTCGGCACTGATCCTCTGCTGGAGGGAATCTCTCCGCTTTGCCCTCTGCACCCCCGTTGCTGGGCTCTCCTCCATGGCTCCAAAGCTTCACCCCTGCCCACCCCCCATCTTCCCCAGTGAAGGGGCTTCCTAGTTTGTGGAAACTTTTCCTCCTTCACAGCTCCCTCCCAGAGATGCAGGTCCTGTCCCTATTCCTTTGTCTCTGTTTTTTCTTTTGCCCTACCCAGATACGTGGGGAGTTTCTTGACTTTTGGGAAGTCTGAGGTCTTCTGCCAGCATTCAGTAGGTATTCTGTAGGATTTGTTCCACATGTAGATGTATTTCTGATGTATTTGTTGGGAGGAAGGTGATCTCCACGTCTTACTCCTCCACCATCTTGAAGGTTTCCCCTTCCCTTCATTCTTTAAGGATATTTTCACTGGTTATAGGATCCTGGGTAAATAGTTCTTTTCTTTAAGCACTTGAAAATTGTTTTTCTACTTCCTTCTTATCTCCATGGTTTCTGATTAGAAATTTGCTGTACTTCAAAATAATTTTCCCTTGTAGATAAGTTTTTATTTCTCTCTCACTACTTTCATTGTTTTTCTTTGTACTTAGTTTTCAGAAAGTTGACTATGATGTATCTTGGTTTGGATTTCTTTGGATTTATCCTGTATGGAGTTTGCTCATTTTCTTGAATCTTTAGGTGTATGTCTTAAAATTTTTTTCTTCCAGTTTTATTGAGATATAACTGACATATAGCACTGTATAAGTTTAGGGTGTATAGCATAATGATTTGACATACATACATCGTGAAATGATTGCCACAATAAGTTTAGTTTAGTGAACATCCATAATCTCATATAGATACAAAATTAAAGAAATAGAAAAAAATTTTTCCTTGTAATGATAGTTCTTAGGATTTACTCTCTTCACAGTTTTCATATATAACATACAGTAGTGTTATTATATTTATCATATTGTATATTACATCTCTAGTACTTATTTATCTTATACCTGGAAGTTTGTACCTTTTGACCACCTTCATCCAATTCTCCCTCCCTCCCCCACCTATGGTAACCACCTATCTGAATCTTTTCTATGAGTTGTTTGTTTATTTTTGAAGTATAGTTGACCTACAACAGTATATTAGTTCCTGGTTCACAACACAGTGATTCAGTATTTCTATACAATGCGAAATGATCAACATGATAAGTCTAGTTACCATCTGTCACCATTCAAAGATATTTTATAATTATTAACTATATTCTCCACACTATATATTTAGTACCCATATGTATTTTGACAAATATGGGACATTTTCAGTCATAACTTTTTGAGAAATTTTTTGTAGTCCTGCCATCTTTCTCCTCTCCTGTGTGACTTCAATGAAATGAATGTTAGATCTCTGGTTATGGCCCCATGGATCCTTGAGGCTCTTTTGTTGTTGTTGTTGTTATTTTCAGTCTATTTTCTTTCTGTTGTTCAGATTGAATAATTTTGATTGTTATGTCCAATCTGTAGTGTCCAATTAAATTCAGTGATTTTTATGTCCCCTCCATTCTTTTGTTGAATCCATTCAGTGAGTTTGCAATTTTGATTAGATTTTTCACTACTGAAATTTACATTTGGCTCTTCTTTATGTCTTTGCTTTCTTTGCTGAGTCTTTCCATTTGTCTTACTTTTTCATTTGTTTCAAGCATGTTCATAATCTTTATCAGAACTTTTTTTGTGATGGCTGCTTTAAAATCTTTGCTGTCATCACTGTGTTCACATCTATTGGTTGTCTCTTTTACCTTTTTTCATCCAGTTTGGAAACTTCTTGGTTTTTCGTATGATTAGTGATTCTAACTGAAACCTGGACATTTTGGGTATTATGTTATGAAAGTCTTGGAAATGAATGCAACACACCATTACTGCTGGTACGTATAGAAATCTAGTTCCCTACTCTCCTCTTTTGATGTCCAAGAAAGGGAAGGTAGGGTGCAGGAGGGAGGACTGTTCTTTCCTATTCTTTGAATATGAAAGTGCAGATTCCCCCCTTACTCAGCCTTTTCTGTTACTACCTCAGGCAGGTATTGGGGTGATTCTTTATAGCCTCTTAAGGGTGGAAGTCTAGGTTCCCACTTGGCCTTCATTGGTGCCAGTGAGATTGGGGACCACAGTTTTTCTGTGGTGTTTGATTGGAGAGCAACTATCTAAATTTTTCTGTCTTGCTAGGCTGTTCTTTTCCTGATGATTTGGCTGGAGAGAGGAGGCTTTTGTTGCATCTGTTTTTTCTACTCCCCTTGATATTGCCAGCTTGATGGCTTCTTCAGCAACAAGTCTGGGATATATAAAGCAAATGAAAATCCAGAAACTCACCACCTTCTTTCCCTTTAGATCTGGAGGTCCCTAGCTGTTCTTCCTTCATTTATTCCTCTGTTAGAGTCCTCTTATGTTCATTTTATATATAATGTCCAGGGGTTTTAGTTGTACGTAGTGGGAGTCATAGAGAAAAGTACATTAAATTCATCTTTTTTGGAAGTAAAATCCATTTGTTTTTAAACTGGAACATTAAACTAATTCTGTATTTGATAATTCAGATATGCTGTAAAATTAAACATTTTTGGCCCAAATGTTAAATTTTATTTATTTATTTTTATTCTTTTCTTTATTTTTTTAAACAATTTAAAAAGTTTATTTATTTATTTTTGGCTGTGTTGGGTCTTCGTTGCTGCGTGCGGGCTTTCTCTAGTTGCGGCGAGCGGGGACTACTCTTCATTGTGATGCCCGGGCTTCTCCTTGCGATGGCTTATCCTGTTGCAGAGTGCAGGCTCTAGGTCCAAGGGCTTCAGTAGTTGTGGCACACTGGTTTAATTGCTCTGTGGCATGTGGGATCTTCTCAGACCAGGGCTCAAACCCATGTCCCCTGCATTGGCAGGCAGATTCTTAACCGCTGTGCCACCAGAGAAGTCCGTATTTATTTTTACTTAAAAATAATTTTTGGCTGCGCCGTGAGGTTTGTGGGATCTTAGTTCCCTGACCAGGGGTTGAACCTGCGCCCTTGCAGTGAAAGTGCAAAGTCCTAACCATTAGACTGCTGGGGAATTCCTTAAAATGTTAAATTTTAAATCATGAATTTCAAAAATATGGCAGTCACCAAAGAGAAGCATTTATTCTTGATTTCTTGCCTATTTTTAGTTAGATAATGGTACCACATGGAAAACTGATTCCCCCTTAAGAAATTGATATTTTCTGTCAATCTCATTAAATAAATTTGAATAGAGAAATTACATTGAAGGCCATACCTTATTGTTATTTTTTGTTATTAAAAGAAGGGATCTTGCAGCATGCCAATTAAAGTCAATCTGTGAGAAAAGAATCAGAATTATTTAAGTTCATGCTAAGCTATATAATTTTATATACTTTTCTTTGTTTATCTTGTACATTAATAGAATTTAGTGCTTGGATAAAACTTTCTTGCTTTTATTTTATGATCTTATTCTTACATAATTTCTAAGAAGCCTTAAAAAACAAAGTGAGTGACTATGATATGAAATACATTAGAAATGCAAGATGAAAAGATTGAGGGGCTTCCCTGGTGGCGCAGTGGTTGAGAGTCCGCCTGCTGATGCAGGGGACACGGGTTCATGCCCCAGTCCGGGAAGATCCCACATTGCCACGGAGCGGCTGGGCCCGTGAGCCATGGCCACTGAGCCTGCGCATCCAGAGCCTGTGCTCCACAACGGGAGAGGCCACAACAGTGAGAGGCCCGCGTGCCACAAAAAAATAAATAAATAAATAAGTCTAGTTTATGATGGTATGGTGAAAAAATAGTTATTTGCCATTCTTTTAACCCTTTTTTAAGTGGACATCTTTAATAAACAATATCTTCTCTATAGTTTAAAGGGCATTTACTTTAAAATGATATTTCTATATGTTGGTTTAGGTCTCATTTATAGAAATGAATGGAACTGTACAAATTAAAAGATGTCAAGAGAATGTGGTCCAGTGGTTCATAAAGGAAGAAAAAGAAATGGCTGGTGTACATTTAAAAAATCACTGTGAAGCGGAGGAGGGAATCAAGCATTTTCAAAATAAAGCTAATGAAAGTGTAAATTGGAACAATATTTCTGAAGAACGTTTTGTCAGTGTTCATCAGAAGCCATGCAAACTCTTTGTCCCAGTAAACCACTTTATGGAATCTGTTAAAAGGAAATAGAGAAGCACAGAAAATTTTAAATAAAAGAGTATGCATCAAAATATCTATCAGTTTTCTGTTATGTGCTTTCTTTGTTTATTCTTAATTTTCTTCGTAGTTCTGCTCTTATTTATTCTTTACATTGAATAAATGAAAGTGTTCCGTTCCTAATTAGTAAAGAAATCATATATATATATATATATATATATATATATATATATATATTATAGGAAACTGATAGAACTGGGAAATGACTTTGAGGACTAAACCACTGAAAAGATGTGTCCTATTCAAATATATATACACAAGATGTATATGGTTTTCCCAAGGAAGAACTGTTAGAAAACACCTTCAAAATGCTTTGAATAAAAGTCCCTGACCTAATACCTATTCATTACTTTTAATGCCCTATTGGTATTAAGGTGCTTTAGAAAAAATTCTTGCCAAACCCCTGCATATCACAGATAAGAAAATTGAGACCTAAAGAGGTGAGGTGATCTGACACTCATCTATTAGTGCAAGAATTAGAACTAAGATGTCCTAATATCTCCAAATAGTATAAAATATGGAGGAGAAAAAGAAAGTGTGGCATCTTCCCTTTTTCTCCAGCTACATAGAGCTGGAAAATTTTTAAGTTAAATAATATTGGGTACAGGTTAAGATCAGTCTACCCTCTATGCATGACAAAAAGAATATATTAATGAAAGCTGGAGACCGTTCAATACAGAGTCAAATTGTCAAGAGAAGATGTTTGCAGAGCCAGATTTTAAAGAAAAAAAAAAAAGAGAGAGACATTTATTTTCTAGTTTCTTCTAATTTTCTTGGAGTTACTTTAAAAAGGTGCATTAATGAAAGATAAGAGCACAAAGATGGGTTCCTTTGCATGCTAATCCAATAAATATTATTTTTAAAAGCATGTATTAAAATTGTAATATTTAACCCATTTAAACCCCATATAGTAGCCAGTCAAGTCTTAAATATTCTTCTTCTTATCTTTGTTACTTCCTCAGGCAGAAAATCTTTTTAATTCTTCCTTGTATCTGTGACAGGAGTGTTTTAAGTGGTAGAAAACAGAAACTGTAATAAAATGACAACTAATATGTGGAGTCTCTGTGTGCTTAAAATGCAAGGCCACCTGGTGTGGCAATCCAGAGGTCTTGGTTTAGATTCCAGCTCTGTTACTGACCTTGGGCAAGTCTGTTAATCCCTCTGGGAGGCAGTTATTTTTATTAGTTGAAGCATATGATGTTGCCATTTTTCTTGGTCAAAACACCTCCTTACTGGGAATTTCTGGTTCACCCTAATACAATGAATAATAATTTTTTTTTCCTAGCACCAATGATCTATGAGTTTATTGTAGAGTTAATGAAGACTTATCTAAAAAATAATAAGTGGTTTCTTCTTAGGCAAAAAATCTCCTTTTAAGAGGCAAAGGAGGCTTTCTGTCCATTTAAGAACCTTCTATTAACTAGTGAAATGTTTAGCTCAAGTAACCTATAATTTATCCTTTCATGTAAGAAATATTTTCCTGGTTCACATTCCCATGTTATGTTGAAGTACATAAATAAAACTCTGGGGGGCAAGTAGGTTAAAAAAAATTAATTGTTACACATTCAATTAATCTTAAAGACAACAAAGTCCACCAACAAATCTAAGACAGTTTAAGAATAAATTAGAAAATTAAGTATTGAAGATTTTTGTAAATGTCATAAAAAATCTGAAAAAAAAATTTCACACTCTAGGCACTAAAGTATTTCATGTTTAATGAAATGAAGAAAAAGAGAAAATGCTGATTTAGAAAAATATTTACTTAAAATGATGCAAATTATAAGGATTTAAAGTTTTTTTTTAAATAGTTCATTCATTACAATTTCTATGAAGTGACATAATTTTACATGATTTTGTTTTAGGGGTAGGAAAAATGAATTTATTGATACAGTGTGAATGCCCTAATAGAAATAATAATAGACACAGAGTCGTTGCAGGGAAAATGTGGAATCCAGTTGTGCTACACCTAAATTATGGTGAGAGAACAGGGCAGAAACATTTATTGTCACTCAAGTAAGACTCCTCCTTCCTTGGAAAAACTGTAAAATAGTCCAGCTGTTGGTGCCACAGTGGTTTATAGAAGAGACTGAGGCCCTTCACCCACACCCTCTGCCCTGGCCTTGGTGCTGATTCTGCCGGAAGTAAACAACCAGCCATGTTCCGTCATCTCAAGTTGGAAAAGTCATTGGCAATACATCAGAAGCAGCAGGAATTTGGAGTCTTAAGGCATATCATATCCTAGTGGAGACAAATCAAGAGGGATGACAAGAATTTCTTTGAATTTCTACCAGGTGCTTCTTATACATGAAGCTAAGTTACTAAAAACATCGTGGGGATATTTCTAAAGTCTTTTTCTCCTACCACCTTGAGACTGCCTGCTGTGAAGTACTGGGTTGACATGTTGAAAAGAAACTCTTTTACTCCAGTCTTTGAGAAGTACTTCCAGTGAACAAAGAGAGCAGTGAGTCACCCTTCATAGGGCTGATGTGGGCAATGAATATTTGGTCCAAGAAGAGCAGAGTCTCCAGAAGAAGATGATGATGTGGTCAGTAGAGAGGAGCTCATGCAGGAATTCAGAAAAGGGCACGGAGCCAGTTCCTTGCTGCATAGCCATGCAGGGCCCTTGAGCCACAGAGAACCCCTCTGAAGCCAAAACTCTGAAGGTGAATGGCAACACCTTTTCATGCTGCTTCTTGGGCTTATTAAATGTGAGTTCCAGAGACTCCTGCGCTCTGGGATTACCTGCACTGTCAATTAAATCCTACAGGGCCCACAGTCACAAATCTGTAGGCAAAAAAATAGTCTGCATTTTCAAGGATTTGATCCCACTGACTCATGGGTACAGAAGGAAGTAGTTGATTTTAGAAGGCAGGAGCACTTGTGCCTGATATTGGCATCTTTTATTGTAGCAACTCTCCAGGTTCCTAGGAATTCTCTCAATTTAGTATTTCTTTTTTCCTAAACATTTGGGATATAATCTGGAGAATCAAGCTGTGTTTCAATACTTTCAAGAATAATGTTAAAAAGAATTCCACCTGATTAATTTAATCCTCTCTACCTTCTCTTCTCCTGCTCTTTCTTCTCCCCTTCCAAACACTTTTCTGACTCCTGGAAATGAGTTTTAGGATAATATAAACTGAATGAGGCTTCTCATAAGTATTTGAATTGAAAACTCTAATGTCTAAAGAAATACTGATGGTGTTCTTAATAAAGAGACAATTTCCAATCCATTTTTAAGTGTTCCTGAGCAAATGCAATAAAACCAATCCAAGTCCTGGGCAAGAACTTTTAACAGGAAGTTGGTTACTTTAAACATGTGTGAATGTGGTTGTTGCCTCCTGCTTGGGCAGGTATCCAGTCATAAATGGATTTCCCAAATGGGCTCCTTTGCACCCCACTTACCAGATGGAGAGTGCTTGAGTAGCTGAAGCTGGAATTTCCAAAATTTGGTTCTCAAAATTTACTTTGAGATTGTTCGTCATAAGAATTATCAGACTATCCATCACTGGAGGACAAAGGTTACATAGATTTGGCAGTTGTACAATTGCCAATTATTTTAATGGAAAAAGCGGCATGGAATTTTCCATTTTTCTGTTACAAAAGATCGCTACAGAGTACAATTTTGAACAGGTTGAAACTTGTAGTCTTTTCTCTATGAGTAATCTCAAAAGCTGTATAACATAAAAATTGTTCATGAATTATTTGCCATTTCTGCTTTTAACTGATATAATATCTACTTTTCAAACTTATTACTCCTGTTCTGAAAGTGTGTGTATGTATTTATATAATATGTGTGTGTATATATATATATATATATATATATATATATATCTCAATAGTACATATTTGCCCTTTTTGGCATAAAATGTGTCTTTTGTCACATTTACTTATAAACTCATATCATGTGACAAAGTTCATGAGAACTTAAAAATACTGATTTCTCAGCAATGATACTTTAAAAACAAATGAGGAAACAGACAGACAGACATGCACATTGTACAGAGGCTGTAGGGTATTTTCATATGAATTACTTTCCAGTCACTACCTGTGTGTCCTTGTTTTAACCTGGAATTTTGATGATAATTAGCTTTCAGATTTTATTTATAACTCCTTCCATCTTTATTCCACCTTATAAGGAAAGGACAAAGTTAATCATATTTTAGAAGAAATTCCTGCAAACCAAAAATAAAACACATTAGACTATATTTGGATTAGCTATTTCTAAAAATAAGTTTAAAAATTTCATTAAGAGATATGGCCTAATGTTCAATGAATATAGGGTATGAGGGTAAATCCAGTGCTTTCATAACCTTTATATCAGATTGGTGAGGTGAGGATAGGAGAAGGGAAAGGCACATTAGTTAACTATTAGTGTATCAAAGCCATTCTGAAGTGTTAAATATGGCAGCTTGAGCTTGGACATCTTTGGAGCAGCAATCACTGCCTGATAAACGAATCAGTATAAACTGATTCTCTTTTTCTGAGACTTTCAGAACTATGTCCTACTGGATTTGTACACAGAAATACCTGGACAACAAAGCAGTGCATTCATAACAGGGGCAGCTACTGCTTGTTGCCTACCCACTGCATGTGCCTCTTTCACCCTACATGTCAGAACCCCACTTTGGATTGAGGCACTAACATGCCCACTAAATAACTACACTCTTCCACTTCTCTTACTAAAAAGTGACACACTCAGGTCAGTCATTTCAAAATATAAGTCATTGGTAACACTTACAGGAAAGCTTTTAAAAGAGGGCAGACACAGCTGTATGTACCTTTTCTCCTTTTCCTTCCTTTCCTCCCCTTCCTGCTGCCTGGAATAGAGATGTAATGCCCAGAGACACAAGTTGCCCTTTTGAGACCATGAGGATGAAAGCCACGCACTGAGATGGGTGATGTCTGGAGTATTCATTCCAGACTTCTTGTAGTTGTTGCCTCATCCTAGACTACTTAAATTTGGACTTTCTGTTATGTAAACCCCTATGTACTGAAAGCAGTGTTTTTTTTGTTTGTTTTGTTTTCTTTTTAATGTGCAATTGAACACAATTTTCAATTGTTATAGTAACATAAAGGAGCATATGTGGAGACTAATGACACTTTGCCCTCGTCAGTAGCAGTCTGCTGCAATATGATAAAATCAGCTTCCTGTAGATAGATGATAATCCTGGATGCTTCAGCTGCTTTAGAAATTACAGTAGAAAGGAAAGGCTTTAGAACGATGGTATTATCCCTCTCTATATCATGAAATTCCTATATTTAGAGGCTTAGGCTTTTCCAATATATGAAGAATATGCTTATAAAATCTGTCTTTACTTAACAGTGCCTTATGTGGGTAATCTGCACACACTTTACTTTTGCATTTTGAATGTTTTTCCCATATACAGGGCTCATCATGGGTTTTAAGTAAGACATTAGTTTGGGGAGAAAGCTATTTTATGACTATGGTTTGCTTTACCAAACAGTGAATATGTTAAATGTATAAAGGCTGCCTGTGGATAAGTTAAACCATAATGTCATGAGACTTACTAGGGTTATCATCGTCTGAATTTAAATATTCATTACTATGTGCTTTTTTTCTGTATAACCTGTAACTTCACTGGGGTGGGGTTGGATGGTGATAATTTGTTTTGATTAGTCAAATAAAATTTGTAAAGTTGAAAATATATACTGATGTAACTGGCTTTCTCTAAAATAGGTTGTTGTTGATTTAGATTACATAGCCCTATCTTATGTTCTAGACCCATGAATCTAGGTAACAAATTTCCAATTAGCTGGCAAAATGCAGCAGCGCAGTAAATCCTCATCTTTTATGTTCACGTGTGCTCTGTGTTTCTTATATTCATCTTGTAAATACTTTAACTCACATGGTTTATGAGCAGCACAGGCCCACTGGTGTAATCATACATCTGTAGGCCAGATTATCCCCTGGGCTTCTGTTGAGTTCTCTGAATCCATCTGCAGGACTGTTTACAACCATCTGCTTTAGTATGATGTGAGAGCAGAAGGCCCGGCTGAGACCACCAGAAGAGAGATGGCAAGTCAGTCATCTTGGGCAACTGAAATTTTTCAGTTAGATGCAGTCACATGCTGGAGAGTATGCTAGGTTGATGAGGCTCTGTTTTTTTCTCAGGGTGGAGTATAGGAAATAATAGCTTGGAAGGGCTTCCGCACTGAGGATTTCTCTATAGTTTCTTTTGTCATTCTTCGTAGTTAAATGTACTAGCATCTAGATGTTACTGGGAGTAGGGAATTTAAATTTGAGAAGAGGAGGTTATCAGTTTTATGCTACTGAAGGCTGTTGAGTTTGTTTTCTTTCAATGTTAAAGGCACCGGAGTTTTGCCTTATGGTATTTGAGTTAGAGCAGGAGGAAATTAACCTGTCAGGTGAATATCAAGACAGTGCAGTTTTAATTTTATCTGTATAATGAGAAACATTCACTAACAATGAGTGAATAACCTCCTAAGTTGGAATTTTGTGTCATCACTGAGTAATATGTAATCCTTAACGGCCTATCAGGGCTTCAAGTCCTTTTATCGGGGTTTTTTTTCCAGCTTGACATGCTGGGCTTCTGGCATGACAGAGCTACTGATTCTCTATTCATTATACTGCCTTCTCCATGTACATATTTGGACTAGTGCATCAGTAAGGTTTCTACTAGCCCAAAAGAAAATTTCAAAAAGAGCTAGTCCATGAAGGGTTAAAAGATTCTCATGAGAGAATGGCCCAAACTGGGTAAATACATGTTTTATTCTAGCTGGGCTTATTATTTAAACTATTTTGTCATTAACTTGATCCAACTTAGTGTTAGTTTTTCAGCTGTTACAGAGAATAATTTATGCCTGCCTCCAAAGAGATGGTATTAGAAGCAAGGTATGCATGACTGGCAGAACACTTTAATTGACCTATAGTTGGTTTACAATGTTGTGTCAACTGCTGCTGTACAGAAAAATGATTCAGATATATATATATATATATATATATATATATACATTTTTTATATTCTTTTCCATTATGGTTTATCATAGGATATTTTTTTAATAACTTTATTGGAGTATAATTGCTTTACAATAGTGTTTTAGTTTCTGCTTTATAACAAAGTGAATCAACTATACATATACATATATCCCCATATCTCCTCCCTCTTGCATCTCCCTCCCACCCTCCCTATCCCACCCCTCTAGGTGGTCACAAAGCACCGACCTGATCTCCCTGTGCTAGGCGGCTGCTTCTCACTAGCTATCTATTTTACATTTGGTAGTGTATATATGTCCATGCCACTCTCTCACTTCGTCCCAGCTTATCCTTCCCCCTCCCCGTGTCCTCAAGTCCATTCTCTACGTCTGCATCTTTATTCCTATCCTGCCCCTAGTTTCTTCAGAACCATTTTTTTTTTTTTTTAGATTCCATATATATGTGTTAGCGTATGGTATTTGTTTTTCTCTTTCTGACTTACTTCACTCTGTATGACAGACTCTAGGTCCATCCACCTCACTACAAATAACTCAATTTTCTTTCTTTTTATGGCTGAGTAATATTCCATTGTATATCTGTGCCACATCTTCTTTATCCATTCTTCTGTCGATGGACACTTAGGTTGCTTCCATGTCCTGGCTATTATAAGTAGAGCTGCAATGAACATTGTGGTACATGACTCATTTTGAATTATGGTTTTCTCAGGGTATATGCCCAGTAGTAGTGGGATTGCTGGGTAGTTCTATTTTTAGTTTTTTAAGGAACCTCCATACTGTTCTCCATAGTGGCTGTATCAATTTACATTCCCACCAACAGTGCAGGAGGGTTCTCTTTTCTCCACACCCTCTTCAGCATTTATTGTTTATAGATTTTTTTATGATAGCCATTCAGAAATCTTCTTAAATACTAAACAATAACATTCAGTGTGTTCCAGAGGAGCTTGTTAATGTATGTTAGAATATAGTTCATAATGGAAACATGAGAAGTAGATAGGTCTTGACAGTTGAAAGGGCTCCTCAGTTGAAATTGCTAAAATGAAAAATTACTCTCTGGCATGTTACCATTGTGCAACAGAGCCTGCCATCTTTGAGGGATTATTTTGCACTTCCTATCATTTGTAGAAAAGGATCATGCCACATGAAATGCCATCTGTACCCACATATTGGGTGTTAGACGTGGTATGATGCTACTATTTTTTTAAACTTTCAGAAGCAGCTTTATACATGGCAGATGAAGAAGGAGGTAGGATGCATTGGGTGATGGTGAGGGGGAGTTTGAAAATCACTTAATTAGATGAGTGAATTCAACTTAGCAGTGTCCCCAAATTGGAATGCCTAGAGGATTCTTGTTTATCCCACACTCTGGAATTTAGATAGAGAGTCAGTAGATAATTCCTGTGTCACATACATCCCTGATACAAGATGGACAAGGAATCAGGAGAGCCAGCTTCCAGTCCTGGTTCTGCCGCATAGGAGCCATGTGCCTTTGGTTATCTCATCTGTGAAGTGTATGGGTTGTCTTTCTCTACTTGTTTGGAAACACTAATATCCTGTGGATCAGAGTGCAGGATGATGTTACTTGATATGATTTTCAGCTTTACAGTCTCAGAAACCTGACTTATTGGCATTCTGAATGTGAGTCTGTCTTTTAGCATCCCACATGCAAGCTTCCAGAAATTAATGAAAACAAGCAGAATGCTGGCATGTTAATGTATAATGAGAAAAAGCACTACCGAAGGGACCATCATCTTTTGGCTAGCTGATTTCTCCCTAAAGTCAAACTACTTGGGAGACCAGAATATAATTAAAAGCCTGTATAGGTAGCACAAAATCAGTTTAGGTTGAATAGCATCAATGTAAGGTAACTTAATTCATGCAAATGCGATTTTATTTGTCCCTGGGACCAGAGGGAACTCATCCTTGGGCAAAAACATTCCTTCCCTTGCACCAGGACTCTGAGAATGTTCGTCTTCTACATTTTTCTCAAATTCCACTGCTGACTCACCTTTGACTGATATGTTATTATTGACTTTAGTTGCATTATAACCAGGTTTCCAAGTCAGGGAGCCACTTCTGACTCTTCAAAATGACTTCCCTTGTTTCTCTCTGACTTATTATGTGGTGTGAACCTTAAATTATAATTTAATGTTCAGACGGAAACCTTCTCTCTCTTATTTCTAAGTTCTTGGTGGGATTTCTCACTGTAGCCCCTCCCCTACCATCTCTGCCTATGTTAGGTTAATTCAGTATTTAGAGAACTCAGACCTAGTGCAACTTTCCACTCAATTTGGGTAGTTCTTGGCAATTTGACTTTTTCAGATTTTCCTCTCATCCTATAGAAAATAATTAAATTCCTTTGAAACACTAACTAGGCAACAGTGGAGAAATAGCATTACCTTTTTGACATAGTTTAGTGTCAGCAAGGCACAGACACACACACAGAAACCAAGGAAACTGCTCTAGGTTGTGTCATTCCCATCAATTTGGATTATCTTAGAAAAGTAAGGAAACTTGCCCCTTCTGGAGGTCTTCCAAGAAAATAAACAACTGATGTTTTTAAAAGCTTTGGTGAAAGAGACCTCTGTTTGAAGCCCTGCACCCCAAAATTAAATTATTTAGTTTTAGTCATCACAGTTATTTGGTGATGCTCTATTATTGTGGTTAAGGAACTCTGAGAAGAAAGATTAACACTTTTGGAGTTTCAAAAACTTTCCCCACTACAGTTATGCTGAGTTTCAGCACTGCCCTAGATCCAGTTTTTTTTGATTTGCCAAAACTTTCCATTTCTCTGCAGCTTTGTGAGCATCAGGGGTGTGAAAGTTCTAAGGGGTCAAATCCATAGAAGATCACAGTTGTCTGGCTGGGGTTCTGCAATTAGCTAAAAAAGTTAGCAACCATGAGAATGAGGTGGAAAACTTCCCATCAGGCTGGGGTACCTCTGGTAGAACTTGGTATATGGAAATCCTTTCCTCTAGGACGCCTGCTTTTGGCCATTCTTCCCAGGCATTTGGAAGGGATGGATGAATTTCAACTTGCAGGAGGTTGGTTTCTGGCAGCAGAGAAACATCTTAGGAAGATGCTGAGGTCATATTTCCTACAGGCATTCTCTAAACAGTCAGATCAAGTCATTCTGCTTGTATCCTTTCAGTGACTTCATGATGAACATAAAATACCTCTCATGATGATGATCTCTTGTTGCCTGCCTTTCAACCTTTTCTCAGATCTTACTCTCCTTTGCTTCTTATGCTCTAGCCACACCGATCCATTCTAGTTCTCAAATGCTTCAAACTCTTGAGGCTCAAGCCCTTCACGCACGTTTCCTTTGCCTGGAGTTCTGTCCGTCCTCCTCTTTACCTGATTCCTTCTTATCCTCAGACACTGATTGCTGCCCCTGCCCTCCTCATCCCAGTATTCTCTAAAATATCACTGTGTTCTCCTTTTTCATAGAACTTATCTCAGTTTGGACTTAACATATTTGTGTTTTTACCTAATTCACAGTGAGGCTTAAAAGGTTAGAGATAACATGTGTTTCATTCATCATTATGTGTCCAGCGTTTAGCACCATGTCTGGCATATACTAGGTATTCAATAAGTATTTTATAAATGAATGATGAATGGATGAACCTAAGATGCCATTTTCAGCCTAATGATTTATTGATTCTCTGTGCCACTATGTCAAGTGGCATTTAGAATGCTTGGACAGTCAGTAAATTCAAGAGTTTAATTCAGTTTTGTATGAGATTGAAGACGTTTTTCAAATTTGTGATAAAAGAATATTAATGCATTTTCTTTAACTGTCAGAGATGTATATATAGAGTGTATCTACTGTTCTAAAATATCCTCTAAGGACTCCTTGATATTCATATGTTAACCTTCTCCTTGTTTTAAGTAGAGAACATGCTAAATTGAGTGCATTTCTAAAATAAAGACACTCAGTTGTCTTGTGTAAATCAATGAAAAAGTAATATGTGATTGTTAATGCTCATTATATAATACAGATGATGACATGGATGGCAAGAACTTTGTATAACATAGCTGAACATGGCACCTTTCTATGGAAATTTCTTGGGATAAACAGCATCAGGAATACCCTTCCCTACAGTTTTCTTTTTTTTTTTTTTAAATTTTTATCCACCTACTCCAAAAAACTAGGTTAATAGTATATTGTACCAGTCTTTGACACAACGTACACACATGTACATATTAATTTATACAATAAATACCATGTATTCTCACAATCAGTTTTAAACGATGTGTTATAGAAAGTTCACCCATGGAATGAGAAACTGTGCGATGTGTGGACTGTGTTTATGTAAAGATCCCACATCCGTTGCCTTTATCGCATTTATGTGTTCTGAGATTACTTCAGTTTTATTCAGTTGGAAGGTATTTCTATACAAATTATGTTGATATAATTTCTTTCTTCAAGGATCTCTTGTTCAAGAGAGCCTGACCTAAGACATTTTTTAAACTTCAATTGTTGTTTTTCTCCTGACTGTGGATTTTTCTGGTGGGTGATTTTCACTCTTCTGTTAAGTCCCTCTTATTAGTGTAGTTGCTTCCGTGTATTGACCCGCTACAGTTCAAGTCTGAGAAGTTTTATGTTAGAGAGAAGAAAAGATCCCTTGACATTATCTCTCAGGGGGGAAGTACATACACACATTGGCAGTTAAAGGGAATTTACATTGCACTTTAAAACCATCCTATCACAGTATTAGTGTCTACAGAATATTAATTCTGCCGAGCAAAGTATGGCCTGCACGGATGCTTTTCCTTGTACATTTTCGTATTTCAAAATGTAGTTATTTCAGCACCAATCAAAGAGGTGAAAAGATAGTCAGCAGAATATATTGAAATACTATTTGGTATATCGCCATGGATTGGTGATATTCCGTGCATATTGGACATTTCAAAGGCAGGAATGCTTTGCATCATAGACTGATGCTAATTCTGCCATGTCAAGGGAAGCTGGTGGCTTCAGAACCTGCTGCTTTATTTCCTATTTTAAAAATGTCCATATGGCTCATATGGTACCTACCAGCAGGCTTTGCCAGGCAGGACCACTGACTGGCCGGTGACATTTTGAACATCCTGGTGGGACTGGGGACTATCATCACCAAGAACGATTTCTATTGTTAGCAAATTCTGTGAGAAATCCTCCTGAGGTGACTACAACCCAAAGAGAAAGCTTCCTTGGGATTTCCCTGAGTGAGACTAAAATACTGGTAGAAAGTTATCTTTGGCAATGGTTACTTTTACACTACTGTGCTCGAAAAGTCTGGAGGAAAACCGTTACGGCAGAGAACATACCGAGGCTGGTTTTCTTGACTTGAATCCTTTTGGGTAGCCTACTTTTTCTCATTTTAAAACATTAATTTTGATGTTTATTTTATTAGAGTTACACAAGCAATAACATGAATTCATTTCATTGCCCTTTAAGAGAAATTAGGACATTACAATTGAAGCAGAAACCTGCTCTGACAGCTACCGGTGTGGTTCTCCCCCTTCCTGCTCTCTCTCTGCCCACTCCCCACTCCCGCAAACCCTCAAAAACTCAAGACTTAAGACTCTTAAGGCTTTCGGGTATATTCTTTCAGACACTTAAAAACACTTTTCACATGCATAAGTGGGTTCCCATGAAAATATATGATTTTCTTTTTTTATATTTAAAATATAAATGGAGAGAAAAAGTCTTTTCTATGGTGAAAAAAAGCATATCCTGGGAAATGTCCAGAATTTTAAAACAAGTAGCAACTTCGTATTTTGGCTTTCATTTCAAAAGTAGCTAAATTTTTGAGAGATTGTTCTCATTTTAGAGAAGTACTCCAGAATACTCATGGCTAATACTTTGTAGGTAATAGAAGAGTGTTCCTAGGTGGACTTGGCTTTGTATCTTTCTCAGTCATTCTTTACTCCATTTCCAAAGAGAAGGGGCAGCTTGAGGTCGTGGCTGAGCTCTCTTCTGAGAACCAGAAGACTGGATTCCAGTGTCTTATCTGCCACTGCTCTCTGTGTGACCTTCTAGGTATTACCTCTATGAGATCTACAAAGACTTACTTAACTCTAAAATTTTGAGATTCTCTGTGATACATCAGTTTACTTGCAAGTGGACTAGAGTAACCTAGCTGGAGAAAAAGTTGTGTGTCCATACAGTGAAGGATGGGTAGCCCTATTGAGCTACAGAATCTGGAGTCAAATTGCCTGAGTTTGAATCTTTCTTGTTTATTCTTGGGTGTGTATGACCCAGTATTATTAAAAAGCTTTGTTGTCTTTTCTGATATTAACTACAGTAAAAGTTAATTATGATTGTTTTATTTATGAACTTAAATCTCTTAGGAAACTATTTGTATCTCTCACCTAAACCATCTCTTGTACCAACAGTGAAATAACAGCTGTTTTTTTTTTGTTGTTGTTGTTGTCTCATTATTTTAAAAACCGTGCCAGCTATTTCCTTTAAGGTAGGAAAAAAGCTGGATACAGTGAAATAAGAGGATATGCTGATTGAGAGAGGAATACCAGGGCAAATTTCTCAGAGGAACTGACATGGGAGCTGTTTTAGGGATGGGCTGGCTGAGGCAAGACTTTCTAAGAAGAGGACAGGATGCATGTAAAAACTTTGAGATAGGAAGAGCTCTACATAGTTGAAGACCTAGAAAAAAAGGCGCCTGCAACAACATGGTGGTATTGGGAAAGAATTGTACACAGTGAAGCTGGAAAGGGTGTACAGGACCCTATGAGAGCAGGAGCTGCATCTGGTATTGCTCACTATTGTGTCTCCAGACTCCATTTTGCCAAATGAATGAATGAATGAACAAACACATGTATGAGTGAGGTGACCAAAAACAAAAGGAGCTGCCAGCAGGTAAAAAAAAAAAAAAAAAATCCACAAGAGCTTAATGTCACAGAAGACAAAAGCAGAACACTTTTAAAGAAGGAAGGGATGTTTGGTTGCTGGTGAGAAGCAAAGTAAGGCGAGAATGAAAGTACCCAATGGTTTTAGTAGCATTGTGGTCCCTAATACCCATAGCAGGAACAATTCCATTGGGCAGTGGAGTTGGCAGTCAGATTGGAGTAGGTTGTTAGGAATAGTAGTGGAGAACATAGATACAGGATGTAATTACAACTCTTTTTTAGAGGTCGAAGGGAGTCTTTTAAGATTGAAGATATGGGATACACGAGGCTTTGAATATTATAGGGTATAATCCAGTGAAAAAAGAGCACAGATGTAAGAGGGAGGTGACATGTTAGGGGATTTGGTATGCCGAGGAATTGCTGAAAATTAATAAATTTTACATTTTTGTTCTTATTTTTTTAACACTTTATTATCTCATTTTCAGCTTTCCTTGTCTATGCTGAAGGTACCTAATCTTTTTAGTTTGCTTTTCTATAGATAACTCCCTAAACTAATCCTTCCTGTTGCTCTTCTCTGAATCTTTTCTAGATACTGTCAATCCTGAACATTATTATTAAAAAGCATTACAGGTATGGAAACACCATAAACTTATGAAAGAATGGAATCAAAATTTTGTACTTTCATATGATGATAGTTGAACTGTGCTGAATGGGCTCAGCCAATTCCAGCAGAAGCTCTGCAGTTAATATGGCCCTCCAGAGATGTCTGATTGGAGGCAAGAGTCTTTGTACCTCCATACCAACCAGACTTCGGGTAGGTGATACCCATGAGGGAGGTTAGCTTTGGGTGAGACAGCTCCCTTGGGCTCAAGATGCCTCCTAGATAGGACTCAGCTGTAATCTGTCAGCAGGCAACACTCCTGGCATCTGAGGGTATGAGGCCTCTGTTCTGAAGGGAGCATGCAGGCAGCATCCAAAAATAAATTTATAACATTTTTAATGAGGCAAAGGAGAAAAAAACATGCAGTAAATAAAAAATGAGTTTAAGGACAGAGGAAACAGAAAAAATAGGTTCTCAAAATAAGTCTTCATTTTCTGTCTTCAAAGTATGTTAAGGCCTTATCTAAAATGTGTCTTAACTGAGATTATTCACTTTTATTAGAATAATCATAAAGAACATACCTTTAGTACTATAGGTATCCTATAGATTTCTGGAATTATTATTGCTATTGTTATTGCCATCTACTGAAATATATGCACTTTGTTTCTAATATATATACACCAGCTCAGAATCACAGGCTGTCTGCCTATCTTTATGGGACTCATTTTTTGTGGTAAAACTTTGAACCTGTTATCTACCTTTGGACTTAATTCAGAGTCATAGAGTTTAAATCCCAGGCTATCTTATTCTAAATTACCTTCAAAAGGGTGACTAAAATGATTTTAAGTTTTTCATTGATTTGTTTCTATCTTATAAAGGTAGAATTCATAGTTTGAGCATTTCAAGAAAATAATACTTCATTACATTTATATATGGTTTCAATCTAATTATTAGTTCTAGGTCAGTGTCATAAAATTATATGAAATGTTTTTTAGGTTTAATTGCCTCTAGAAGTGGTAATTTCAATGGAATCAGTTACAGCATATAGTATTAAGTGTGTTATTTAATAGTCAATATTATTATTAATGTGCTTTTACTAATGGGGCAAATGCTATTTTGAATTGTATTTATGAACTTGACAATAGCACAAACAAGTATAGTAAATCCATTTGTATTCGCAAATATTGTAGTTAAACACCATTTAGTATTGATGTCAGTGAACACAGATTTTTCCCTTTATACAGTTTAATTTCTTTTTAACTTTAACTTGTAGCAACATTTATTGAACACAAAACTCAATAATTAATGTTTTATGATTTAATATTTATTTTCAGTTGAAATCTGTTTTTTTCTGAGGGCTTCATAATTTACTGCATTTATTACTCCCTACAGTCAGTGCTTTATCACTCTTCAATTTATAGGCATTCTTAATTTAACATGACATATATTTTCTAGCAGAAATCACCCTTAGTTAACATTTCAGAGTGAGTGTGCATTATTTATATATTCAGTTATTGATTTCTTTAAACCCAACTTCTACCATAAAAGATTTGAGTTAATATCAAAAATACTTTATCTCATAAAAGTGAAATAAAGAAGAAATAGATAATTATAAGCAAAGGAAAATTTAAAGAAGTGATCACTGAAAACTAGGGGAAAGAATATTAATATGTAGACCATAAGGGTGAAAGTGGTTCCTTGAAGCTAAGTTTCCAACTTGGCTCCAACTTGGCGAAGTTTTCCAGCCACAGTAGAAAGAGATAACGGCTCAGTTATGTAGCATTCGTTGTTAGGGAAAGTGATAGCTTCATTTTCAATTTACAGATGATGAAACTGAGACACATATTAATGTAACCTGCCCAGGGTCACCGAACCAGTTTGAATGGGGATTTCAGCACAGTTAAGCTGACTTGTGTTCTGAACTCTCTCCTCTATGAAATAGTTTTCAATATACACACCATAAAAATCCTTACAGAAAGCACAGTACCAGAATCCATAGATTGTTGTTACTGAGTTACTGTTCTGAAAAAGGATCTTAGTGTATTTAAGGATAATTGTGTGTCTTTGTTTATAGTTTTTGCTTAACAAAGATATAACGTGTCTAACGTACAAGATAGAAAATGAAGTGAACAAATTTTGATGCTTCAGAAGATCCAGATCACATTTTGTTTTCTATATCTAAACCATCTCTATCTAAACCATGATATCTAAACCATGAGGGTGAACATTTGAAATGGCTGATATTTAACCATTTTTGACCTGCAAGATGGCAATTCCGTATGGTTCAGCCTAGTATTTAAAGTGATATCTTAAAACTATAATAATACAGAAGTGCCCCATTTGTTAGTAGGGTCATGTAGAGATTTCCTATAACAGGTCCTCTAATTCTGCTTCTCAAGTCTATAAGTCTTCTTAAAAATATTTGGTGTTAAAGTCTACAGAAAGCAACTTTTCATGATAAGTCACTCTTTCTGATGAGACTTAGTTTCCTTATCTCTAATGCAGAATTACTGAAATAAGGAAATACATATATTTGGCATTTTTATGTATACTGCAAAGTGATATGTAAATGTGAGCCCTCTTATTATATGTTTAAATATACTAAATCAGGTTGACTTCGAATTTACCAAGCTGTCCTCTCTCTGCAAGCTTAATCATTCAAGCTACCCTGCATGACCCTATTATAGCTCCTTATTTCTGCCAGTTCTTCCATACCCAGACTTAGATGCAATAAATTAATGCAAATTGTACTTTTACCATTGTTTTCTTTTTTCTTCTCCCCTCCTTTAAATTTATGTTCTCTTGTTACATTTTAAGAATCTTTATAAGCCATCTTAAATTTTTTCTGAAACACGGTTCATTATAGATAAATACATTTACTAAGCGGATGTTCCACTTCAAACTGTTCAGTTCCATGGGCCACTGTGAATATGCAACCATGACCTAATTTAAGAACATATGATTTTCCTTTAGCACTGACATCAGTATAGCATTTTTTTAGTAACCACTGGGTAAAAAATTCTGCTATGTATCATGAGGGACTTGTCTTGCCAAATCTGTACCCATAAGCAACTATTGTAGACAAAATGGATGCACACGAAGCAGTTACAGAACATGTCAGCGTTTATGTCATTAGTGCACTTTGAAAAATAAGCCTTGACAGGGACTCACTGTGCAGTTCAAATGGTCAAGTTGGTGCAATAGATGTTGAGCATAACATTTATTTTTTTAATGAGGCAATGGATGAAGTATTATGTAATGATAAGCTTTGCTCCCTGTTTGAAGAATTTCAAGTGTTTAAAAAGAAGCAATAGCATTGTTGGACAAGCGTTTCCCCATGCAATAGCAACAGATTAAGCTAGATCTGAAGCGCAATCTGATGTAATTCATTCTTGTCAGGAAAAGGGGCTGGGGGACAGTCAGGTCCACAATTCCAGATCTAGTCTTTCTGTTCTGAGGGAGAAGGTCATTCATGGCATGAGCTGTGAAGAAAGTATAGTATAGCTCCCAGAGACTTTCTGTGCCTGGATAATAAAGGTCTCATCCTGTGATCACCTTCTTGTCATTAATGTGAGCCTGGCAAACTGTTCCCCTTTCATGCACCAGGTCCCACCCAGACCCACCCTTCCCAATGGGAACACAGATCAGGCTACCTCAATCCCTTGTTATTTCTAAATCCATTTATACACCTACTTTCGGATCTGTATATCTTCCAAAAGCATTTATGTTATTTAATTATAATTATGTACCACTTATTTCCCTTTTTGACTTTCAGAATACATTTCTGTGCCTTATATATTTTCTCCTGAGGCAACAAATTCAGGAAGTATCATGAATTATTGCCCTACTTCACTTATTCATCTTACAGTGTACTTACTGAGCTCCAGTGTGTGTCAAGCCTTGGGTTGGGCCCATCTTTGGTAATAGAGCCACTGCAACCTGTACCACCTCTGCCATCTACCAGAGATTGGTATTCGGAAAATAATATAATCTGTAAGGTCAACAGTTGGTTTAATCACATTCTTAAAAATTTGGAACAATCTGATCATAGTAACATCAAAATCAAGTAACAGATGAAATAATATATAGTAACTATTTTCCAAGAAGTTTATAGACTATATATCTAAGTTTTCAATGACATCATTATAGCAGAACCATCATAACTCTTCCAGATGAGCCTTTGAAGAGAATCAGTGATGTGTGATCTCATTAGACAGTATCAGAATAATTTCCTCATACTGAGCCACTACTCAGAGAGCATTCTTCTCTACGTTACTGTATAGGCAGACTTTAGAGCCCAAGGGTCATGGGAAATAGAGTTTGATGATATAGTAATCTTCAAAGTAAAAATAGTAAGTGAATCAAAAACTCCTGGTTATATAAAATGAAGCCAGGGTCACACAGTGAGTTAATGGTTGAAGTGGATTTACCTACTGCTAAAGCGTTGACTTCAGTGATCAATTTGTGTTTCCGTAACTCTGTATAGGTTTTCACCTTGATAGATGACGTCTCCCTATTTAAGTTAGTACCCAAGTGGAAGATACAATAAATCAGCTCCCTTGCCCAAAGCTCCTAATTTCAGGGTGGTGAGTCAAGCCTGTTGGATCTCACAGCCACAGCTCCTCCTCTTTGGGTCTTGGGTCTTGGCCTTTGTCCAAAATTCCATGCTGGACTTTGTGATTTAAACAAGGTCAGGCTACCAGAAGTTCAAATTAGCATTGAGACGTAGCTGTTGCTACACTTCTAAATCTCCATGCCAGCGTGGCTGCTTCTGAATGGAGGGTTGGAGGGCAGCGTGAACAGCAGTGAAGAATTGTTATCTTTAGGACAACTAGAAGCTGGAATTAGTTAAAGGAAAGTGCTAGAAGGACAGGGTAAACAACAGTGGAGATAGTACCTTATTGTGATTAGGAATAGGAGCTCAGGAGTCAAAGTAAGCTGTGCCTCATATAGCTCTGTGCCTTAGGTAAGCTGGTTAGCCTTTCTGAGCCTCCATTTCATCAATTATCTTTAAACAGAAACAGTGCCAACCTAAGGGGTTTGAAGTTCATAAAGCCCAATACTTAGTAAGCAGTCAATCAATGCTAGTAATGAATACCAATTTGAAAATAGTGATACCTGTTTTAGTAAGAAAATGAAGACAGAGTAGTTGTCACTTAGGACATTTAGTCAATATGCATTATAACCAGCAGAAAAACTATATATAGATCTATCTATCTCTAGTTTAATCTGTAAAAAATACAAGGTCAATCTCCTAGAAGTCTTAATAAAACTGCCTTAATTAAGCTGCTATGGAGGTTTTTCTTTGCATTTCATGGAATATCTCCAGCTGTGTTCCAATAGAGCAGGGGTCGGCAAACCTTTTCTGTCAAGGGCTTTGAGGGCTGAGAGTCAAAACCAAGGATATAATGTAAATACTTATATAACCAATACTTTTCCACAAAGTTTTATTCATGAAATTCAAAATATAATGATAATAATTGAGTACAAATATTTGTAATACAAGTCTACTGGTAAGTCTAATTGAATTCTTTTTGAAGGAGAATAATATTTTCCTTAACCGTGGTTCAAAGTAATTGTTCCCTATCAACAAATTGATTGCTAGTGTTCATCTATAAAATCTGTTCTTAGCTTATGGGCTGTACACAGACAGCTGGCAGACTGGATTTGGCTCATGGGCTGTGCTTTGCTGACCTTGGTCTTAAAGGATTAAGGAAGCAAAGAGCCTTGAGAGACTCTGATCAAATTAGCATGTTAGCAAATGACAGTTGGAGTAGCCTCTGGCTAATTTTGAGTCATGAGGTGAGAAGTATAGCTAAAATAGTGTCTGAACATATTTAGATGTAGAGTGCAAATGGAAACAAAGCTTGGGACTATGCCATGGGTCCCTGGTCTCTGGAAGAAGGCTCTAGAATCTGAAATTAAGCTTCCTTTCTCCCTTCACATTTGCCTGAACTTTCTGCTCAGAGAGTAGACAGGGTTGACAGATACCTTATTATGTGCATGTTCCGAGATGTTGGGACCATTTTAGCAGAAGGGAGAAAGAGCACGTTAACTGCAGTGCTGAGGGATGCGCGTTTCACTTCCTCTCCTAGAAGAACAAGGTAGTCTGGAAATGGAAACAGAGAAGAATGGAAATTACCTTTCCCCTTTCTATGTGCCCAATGTGGAAACAACACGAAGAAGTGAAAGAAAATCAGCAGAACCCTTTTTTAAATGATAAAAAAAAATCCAGATTAAGTTACTTAGTATTATTTTAAATAAACGTCAGGCAGAAAAAATGGGTACAAACCATGATAGTGATGGGATGTCTGGCTCCTCCTGCCTGGCGATAATGAGCTTCTGGTAGAGAGAATGCTGCTGCTGTGGGAAATTCTAGAATTTAGGTATAATGGAGAGATGAGGTGAGAACAGGAAATCCAAATGTGACACCAATAGGAACAAAAATATTTTGAGCTTTTGGCACTTCACACTATGGAGAACCAAAAGGATAAGAACAGAGAGCAGTGGTTGAGGATACCCACTGGAGGGTGGTAGAGTTGATGTTGTCCTAAAACAGCTTTCGTCTGAGTGCAGTTGAATGGTGATTGCTATACTACACAGTATTTTGTAGGAATCAAGATACTGACCATCTGTGTCAACGTTGCCATATTCTGGGGGTAGGGTAGAGGAAGGAGCTTGGTGTGGCAGGGAACCCACGGAAAAGGAGAAAATGGGAAAACTGGTGCCTCAGAGGAAGTATGAAGAGTCCCTAAGTCAGTTGGAAATTCAGGCTCTGAAAGCATCTGAGTTTCCAGCTGAGTCTTAGGGATCCAGTACAGAATGGGGAGGACAAGGCCCTCGGTTTTAAGAATACAAAGAGGATATGGTAGAAACACCACGTCCAGAGGTGACTTATATAGAGTTCATTCGGAGCAGGACGTGGGACCAAGTTCTTTCCTCAGAAGTGTGAGTGGCAAGAAAGTCTTGGAGGAGGGCTGAGGCAGCCGCCTGGAGACTGTTGGCTGACAGGTCTTCTTCCCTCTGACCTCCCCCTGCTGGATGATGATAGGCTTACTCATGAGGAGGATAGGAGTCTGAATAGTATGGAATTCCCAAATATCCTGAACAGTTTTGATGTTTTTCAGAGACCCCTGGGGCCTTGTGAAAAGAGATAAGGTTGACACTGATTTACCTGGATGATAATATAGCTTGAATAGAAAATCATATCTTTTACAATTTTACTAAACAAGCATTTTTTATTACATATCTAAATGTTCTCTCCTCCCTGATATAGAAACTTAATCTCAATCCAGCAGACATTACTTCTCTTTTTAAAATTTATTTTATTGAAGTATAGTTGATTTACAATGTTGTGTTAATATCTACTGTACAGCAAAGTGATTCAGTTATACACCTATATACATTCTTTTTCATAATGGTTTATCATAGGATATGAATATAGTTCCCTGTGCTATATAGTAGGACTTTGTTGTTTATCCATTCTTTATATAATAGTTTGCATCTGCTAATCCCAAATCTCCGATCCATCTCTCCCCGACTCCCCCTCCCACTTGGCAACCACTTGTCTGTTCTCTATGTCTGTGAGTCTGTTTCTGTTTCATAGGTAAGTTCATTTGTGTCACATTTTAGGTTCCACATATCAGTGATATCATATGTTATTTGCAGCAGACTTTGAGTAGTGCATATTGAGTAGCAGCATATTAGAGTAGTGCATTCCACTGATGAAGAACAAGCCAATCACTGTAATTGTTTTTCTCATTACAGCGTTTATTGAGAGCCTACTAAGTGCCAGGTGCCGTGCAAGGATTATAAAGATGAATTTGATATTATTTTTGGAGAAAATAGCTTTAATAATTATGTTAATGATGACATTATGGTCACTACTAATGAAAAGATAATAAAATTGCTACAAAAACACAGAGAGCTGTTAACTTACTTTTAAAATTTCTGACACTGTTTGCTTTTAACGAGGACTTACTGACAACCCAAATCATCTCTGAGGTTATATATGCATTGAAATAATGTATAGTAAGGCTTTGTTAAATACTGTCTTATTTAAAAAAAAAATACCTGTCTCTAAGACAAAAATCTAATTTTTTCTCTGTAAAACAGCAAGCACAGTAAATACCCTTCTGGATTATATTTTAAAAACTGTGATATTTATCCATTTCAATTAAGTGCAAAAATTCCTGCTGGGAGTTCACTATCACCAGGTACATCAGTTTTCATGGTTTGAGAACTGCTCCTGTTCAAATCAGCTTGATGAAGGGTGAAATAAGAATGTTGAATCCTTAAACATCGCCTTGAAAATGGCAAGGGAGGAAAGGATAAACTTTAAGAGTGAAAAAGAATCTCAGGATTCAAGAACAGGGTATTTTTTAAACACTTTGTATTGGTTTGCACTAAAATAGAATAATTGTCAAAGGATCTAGTTACCATGGTGATACATCTTTTAAGAGCATATAAGTAGATAAAGTCACTCAATTATAATACCAGAAAATATTGAACACAATGTTACAGTCTTCCTTTCTTTTTAATATTAACCTTTTTAACGGAATAAAAATAATACAAAATTGAGTTTTGTATGCTGGAATAAAATGAGAAGAAAAGAATATATTCTATATTATGACTATGAATATATTATAGAATATTTGTTTCAATTTTTTCAGAAGCTTACATTTCTTATAATATGTATATATTTTTTCCTGTCATATATCAAGTTAACACAAACTGACCATTTGGGAACCAAGTACAGACAATTTGCAACAGAGAATATTATCCCTGTAAATGTGCTACGCACACTTTTTTTTAACTTAAGCACTGCATTTAAAGCAGTTAGCACAATACCTGCCCCAGAGTAAGCCCTCATTATTTGTAATGATAAATCTCTTTTTTTTTTTAAACAGATCTTTATTGGAGTATAATTGCTTCACAATACTGTGTTAGTTTCTGTTGTACACCAAAGTGAATCAGCCATATGCATACATGTGTCCCCATATCCCCTCCCTCTTGAGCCTCCCTCCCATCCACCCTATCCCACCCGTCTAGGTCATTGCAGAGCACCTAGCTGATCTCCTTGTGCTATGCTGCTGCTTTGGACTTCTCCTGTCTTTTGTCCTTCTTTCATTGTGTCTCCCTGAACTTTCTGTTTTGTTGTTCCCTCCATTGTCTCTTAATTCTTTTCTCTTTTGCTTGCCTGTTTTCCTTTTCCTTCCATTTTTCTTAACTAATTAAAAAAAAAAGATTAAATAGGAGAGAAATAGCATAAAACTAGTGCTAGGATAACCCCAGGTTAGTGAAACAGCATATTATTGCAAGGTTGTGTAACATTTGATTTTAGATGAGGTGAGGTGCAGGGCATCTGGGGGAAGTGAGTTTGATAAAGGGATGGCAGGGTGGAATTTGATAGGAGGAGAAAGAAACAACCTTAGTAGAAGAGGGATTTGAATAATGAGGATGTTTCCCTGACAGCTCTCAAGATGGAAGTTTCTGCTTTCCCATCTCGGCCAGGGAGCTTCATACAATCTTGATGACTAAAACAGTAAAAGGCTTTAGCAAACATTTTGCAGGAGGCTTTAGTAGAGCACATTGGAATCTTAGAATTTTACCTACATCACTGAATGCAGTGCATAGCTTAGTGCAGCAGAAGATAGAAACAGAAATAGAAATACAGTTGGTGAAAAATAATTGAAATATAAAAGAAATGCACTGACAGCCTCCTCCTTCTACCAGATCAAACATTCTCTTTGCTCAGATCCATTTTCTGTGCTTTCCAATTACACTGGCTAGAATAAGTAAGAAGGTTAAAAACCCAGAGTTCAAGTTTTTTTTTTTTTTCTTGTTTAAAGGAAGGAAAACTATCAAGTAAGAACCTTTCTTGAATATAAGAATCTTCTTTCCATCTTTAGTGACGGTAGTTTGATGGCAACTTAATAGGTTGACATATTTGATCCTAGTTTTACCATGGAAATCATTGTTTGGTGGGAGTGGTTCAGATGTTTCAGAGACTATTGCTCCCTGGTTTCTTCCACGCTCTGGGAAGCCCTAGTTAGCTTGGGGTCTTTATGACCAGAATGCAGTGAGTGAGATAGAGTTATAAGATAGCTGGTAGAGGTCTAAAAGAACCCATCCATAACCAGTCACTCCCAAATACAGTAAAGGGATCAGTGGACATAGGCACCCTCTAGCAGGTCATTCTCATAAAAGCTTCATTTTGGGTGAAGTAATTTGGATCTTTTGATTTCTGTCCTCTTGTTTGTAGTTTCAGTTATTTAGGCTGCTTGTTTTGTGACGTGCTGCCACTGTCTAAATGATGCTTCAGCACTCTCTAAATTGGCACTCATTTCGGAGAGAAGAACCCAAGAGAAAACAGAAAAAAAAGGAGTAGTATCTCCTATGCATAATGTTAAATTATAAATATTTAATTTATGCATATATCTTTAAATATGTAAATATGCTACAAAGCATAATTAATTTATTGATGTGACTCTGCTGAGCCATTATACAGTAAGTTGACAAGACAGTGATGAGTTGTTAATTGACATCTAATGAGTTGAAGACATCTACAGCCAACCTGTTATAGTGAGTTAATTGGAAAGTTAATTATAAAAAAAACTCCATTAGAAATTTCCTTTTTGAATATGTTTGGGGTTTCCTTTCTCGTATTTTGAAAACATAAGCGTGGATTGAGTTTTATATTAACAAAGAAGATGAGAATGGAATTTATATGATTATTATGTATTATGGTCTCAAAATCATAAGATCCTATTGGTTGGGACCCAGAGATGCCATCTTGCCAAATCCCCTCATTCTGGACAAACCTACACATCAATCTCATTATGATTATCCAGCCATGCCATTATTGGTGAGGATAATACACTGCAGTTTGGAAACATTTTCCATATTTCTTTCTTATATATAAGTTCTTCAAAAAAATCTATTTTAAGTTCCTTTGGAACACTTTTCTGGCTTCTTTATAGACATAAACAATTAGGAAATTATTTGTTAAATTTCATATGACGTCAGACTTTATAGGAACGGTTGATAATTCCATTTTTTTCTTGTTTTGATGGTTTTTATAACTTCATTGGCCAAGTCGTGCCTCAGGAGAGAGTGCTTGAAACCTTACAGTGTCCAGTATTACATTCAAGGAACTTAGAAGAGATTTTAAATATTCAATTTTCTCTTTTAAGTGTATTAAGTCTTATCTTTTATAAGGAAATGTATATAGGCTTTTAGAAGAACTTTTATTTTCTATAAGAATTCACTTTCAATTTTATAGAATTATTTTGAAAAAAATCCACATACTAGAGAAATGACAAAAAAGCAAAACCCACTCCAAAGCACATTCTCCAGGAAAAAAGTCATTATTAACATTCGGCACATGTCATTCCAGAAACTTTTCTGTATGAAAATAGAATGAGTGGGCTGGGGTAGTGTCTACCTTATGTTTTCAGTGTTCCCAGGTCATTCTGACTTAGAGCAGGGTCCCTTAAGCCACAGGTTGAATATTGTTTTCCCTGCTGTTTCTCTTCCCTTTCATCTCTGGCTGTCTACCTCAGGGCTCTGCTGCAACTGGAACTTAGGGGCTTAGAAAGCAGTCTCTTCTTGCCCTTTTGGAGTAAACTTCTAGATTTTTGTGCAGAAATCTTTACATATATTCACCGCATCCACCTGAATACAACTTCAAGGCATCAAATTTAGTAGTTCCAAAACTAACCTAATCATCCACACCTCTAAGGTTTTTTTTTTTTTTTAATTTTGAATTTAACTCGACAAATATTTATTGAGTGCCTGTTATGTGCTAGACGTTGTTGTTGGGATTTCGGTATGTATCAGTAAATTAAGCAGACCAAGATTCTTGCTCTGTTGGAGCTTAATTTTTGAAGAGGAGATGGACAGTAAACAATAGACATAATAAACTAGTAAGTTATATAGTATTTTAGAAAGTGCTAAGTTCTGTGGAAAAAGAAAATGTAGACTGGTGTAAGGGGGATCTGGAGTTCCAGGATGCACGTGGGGATAAGTTCCTATTTGGAGTAGGATGGTTATTGCAAAGGTGTCATTTGAGCAAAGAATTCAAGGGACTAAGGAGTTGGCCATGTGAGCATCTGTGGAAAAAAAAGATTTCAGCTGATATAGGCAGCCAGGGAAAACTTTCCAAGGCAGGGCTATGCCAAGTGTATTCAAGGAAGCATTTGTGACTGGAATAGAGGAAGGAGAGAAGGGCAGTAGGAGATGAAGTCAAAAAGACATTAGCGCCTAGCCATTGAGTACTGTAAGCCTCGTAACAACTTCAGCTTTTCTCTGAGTAAAATGAGGGACCAATGTGGACTGTTGAGCAGAGGAGTGAATGATCTAAATTATGTTTTTAAAGGATAATTCTATTTTTTGTGTTGATAATAGCCTGTAGGATGTCACAGTCAGAAAAGAGCAAATTAGGAGGCCATTACAATAGTCTGGGTGACAAATGATGATATGATGGCTTGGATCAGAAAGGTAGCAGTGGCTGGATGCTGGTATGTTTTTAAAGTAACTAACAAGGTTTCCTGACAGATTGGATGTAGGTTATAACAGCAAGAGAGGAGTCAAGGTGAATTCATTCTTTTTTGCCCAATTATTTGGAGTTGTCTCCACTGAGCTGAGGGAGTCTTCAGTGGAACGGGTAGGAGAGAGATCAGGAGCTCCATTTTTGACAGATGAAGCTCAAGGTGCTTATTAGAAATACAGACAGAGATGTTTAATAAGCAATTGTGTAAATCACCTAAAAGTTTGTGCGAGAGGTCTGGAGATTTAAATTTGGTTGCTGTTGGAAAACAGGTGGTATTTAAAGCCATGAAACTGATGAAATCACTAAGTGAGAGAGAGGAGAAGGGTAAAGGACTGAGTTTGGAGGCATTCAGCATCAGGAGAATGATGCCCCATTCTCCTGAGGTCTGTTGGTCTTGTGGTTTTGAATAGCTTTTAAAAAATATAGTAGGGCTTCCCTGGTGGCACAGTGGTGGAGAGTCTGCCTGCCGATGCAGGGGACGTGGGTTCGTGCCCCGGTCCGGGAGGATCCCACATGCCGTGGAGCGGCTGGGTCCATGAGCCACGGCCGCTGGGCCTGCACGTCCAGAGCCTGTGCTCCGCAACGGGAGAGGCCACAACAGTGAGAGGCCCGCGTACCGCAAAAAAAAAAAAAAAAAAAAAAAAATATATATATATATATATATATATATATAGTATTTTTACTCTTATCCATTAAACTCAAATATTCGCTCTCTGAGAATATATACAAATAAGACATATAAATGTGCTATCCATAACATCTAATAGAAATGGTTAAGGTAAACTCAAGTCCAACTGTCCTTGACTATAGTGCACTTAAAATATTCGATTTTATCTTTTTTGTATGTATCATTTTATAGATGGAGTTATGTATCTGACTCTCTGTACTTAAAAAATATATTATTTCTCACCTCTTCCAGTTTTTCACTTCTTCTCCTCTCCCTACACACTCAATACAAGTGGGTCTATCATTCTGTTTTCCGTGTATTTCCAAAGATTATCTCAAAATAGATATTTTTAAAGTGAAATCCTTGCACGTTTGTCACCTTTATGTATTTAGGTATGAGCCCTAACTGGTCAAATTAAAAAAAAAGACAAATGAATTTCTTAAACAAGTCACATCAGTATATATAGTATGAAAAATTCTTGTGTGAAAAGTTTTGATTTTATTGGTAAATTGAACTTTTGTATAGTTTTAGAATAATTTTGTAAATGAACCAAAAAATTTATCAGAACTTTGTAGGGTAGGGCATAATTATTTTTAAAGATGTATATATATATATATATATATATATATATATGGTGATGAGTAACAGATGTGTACCTAAATAACGTAATGAATCAGATTGTGATGAATTTTGAATTCAAAGTGATTTTGTTTCTTTTTACTTGTTCATGTGTATATATACATATTTGTATAATGTATATATGTAAAAGCTCCATTAGGATACCATTTCTGTTGCTTTGTTCCTCTCCTCAAAATTAAAAATAGTGTTGCAGATCGCTGCAATAAGTTACTGTTTATTGAGTATCATCATGAAGAAAAAAACAAACTTTGTAAGATCATTTCTAAAACTTCTCATTTTGAAAGAATTTCCATCACAGAATTTGTACAGCTAGTACTCAGAATTCTTGATTACATACATTCTTGAATCCAGATTACATAGCTATCAGTATTTTACCATACTTACTTTATTATTCTTTTTCTCACTCTCTAATTGTTTTTCTGAAATCACTGAGAGTAATTTACATATATAGCGCCTCCTTATTTCTAAATATTTTGTATTTCCTATAAAACAAGGACATTCACTTACATAACTGTAATACAGTTACCAAGATCAAGAAATTAATACTTAGTTCTGCTGTCTACAGATCTTTGTCAAATTTTATTAGTTGTCCCGTGTTTAGTTACTAACCATAGTTCATTTATTTTTATTAAGTGATATACTTTGTTGAAAACTATGACATCAACCACTGCTGGTGTTTAGTTATAGAGTTGTGATAGTTGAAGTAGTCAAATGACTGTGTCTGTGATCTTCCTGTGATCAGGAGAGAGTTCTAGCTGCTTAAATCTCCTTCGGAATCTATTGGTTTAAATGTCAGTGTTCACTGATTCCTACAATACTGGTTACCCTCACTCCTGTTCCCACCCCTTTTCCAGTGTTATAATACTGCACATATTTATATTATACAATATACTTTATAAAGCTACTTTGCTTTTTCAGTTAAATATCTAACGTTATCCCATTTAAGGGGTTCTATAAATAAAATGTTCTCTCATTGTTTAAAAAAATGCCTAGAAATAAGTATACGTATACACTGTTTCGATTAAACAAAACAGACGTGAATGAATGGAAAGAAATGTGTTTATGTGAAAAAATGGCAATTTTTTATGTATGATAAGAGGCACTGTAATGTTTACATTTTAGTGGATCTACCTCTGCTTTATTGGTCACTGATAATTTAAGTCATAATACTAGAATTATCTGTTGTCTGCCTCCTATTAACCAAGATATTTTCCTTATCTTTTAAAGTTTTAGATTATTGGTTTTCAAACTGCATTCCTTAGCATCACAGTATGCTTCAGGGGGGAATCATTATTTGATTCAAGTTCAATTTTAAGAAGTAATCACTTAAAAGCCCTGAAAGAACACACATTTACTAATTGATGAATTTGAATACATTGAAGATCATTGATGTCTTTAATTTGTTTTACCAAATTGATTCTCAAAATAAAAATTTTTCCTACAATCTCTGGGCATATATTTGGCACTTCTGGAAAATGTGTTATTGACTAAACGGAGTATAGTGTTGTATTTGCTTCATTTGTAATCATATGTGATTTCTCAGTTCCTTAAGGATACTTGTTGGATACAAGGTAAAGCTCAGTGGATGCTCTAGCAAGTATTATACACATATTACTCATCCCATCATAAATGTATCATTTTATCCATGGTACTAGTGGTTATTGTTAAATCGGAAGGTCCTCCCACCCACCACTGTTATTAGAATGAGATGAATTTGGCCAAGCAAGATAACATTTCAGTTCCATTACTGGCTATATAACCACAGTTACCTGCAAGTAACTGTGGTTAAAGAGCCAGTAATGGAACTGAAATAAAATGTGGAGTCAGCCTGAAATAAGTTGTTTTGAACTTTTGAATGATTTTTAACCATAAATAGTTACCCATATATCTTGGATTTTTTAAATGATATTTTTTAGCATATATAATGTTAAAAGATACTTTGAAGCATACTTCCTGCTAAACAAAGGAGATTAACAGTTGTCTATTCATTGATTTCACCACCTTAAATATTTACTACTTAGAAAATGTAAGCTATTATTGATGTTACCATTTCTAATTTGAACAAGAAGATTTCTAGCACCCTTCTTTCAAGTTACTGAATTAGTTTAATTGCTGAATATTCTATGATTTGGGAAGGCACTCGAGGCAAATTCAGCTGTATTTCTCTGTGATTTAGGATTTTTGTCACTGTTCTGTAACCAAAATGAAATCCATGAGTAATTCATCTGTGAAAGCAGCAGTCATCTGTCAACCTCAGCTGCAAAATTTTATGTTGGTAAAGTACACATCAATTCAGTTTATTGGGTATACATGTTACAATTTTGAATTTGTAAACATTAATATATACTATTAAAATGCCACTTTGAGGGGAGATTTAGTAGATTAAATAAAGGCTTCCACCGCTAACAGTTTGGTCACCGCTTGGTGGTTTGAATTCCCTCAGAGGGGGAAGAAAAAGTACAGATCCGTAGGGTGCTTTTGCAAACTGGAAGGATCTTCAGCATTTATACTAATGTGTTGCAATTTTAGGTAAAAAGGAAAGTTGCCCTTGCTTTCCAGACTTTTCTAAGTGCTCCCAAATAATGTGGTTCCTTGGAGATATCAATCTTCTGAAATACCTCGTTGCTCCCTTTTTTCCAGTGATTCTAGCCGGGTTTGGAGCTGGTAGAGTTTAGGGCCACTCTCCTGGGAGAAAGTGTTGGCTGCTGACTAGTAGTTGTATTGTGAATTTGTTCCCTGGAAGAAGATTGTAGAAAAGTAGGAGAAGTGAAATAGAGAGAAAGAAAATTGGTATGAAGGAAAATGGCTAAATCAGGAGCAGATAACCCCAAGGACAGGAAAGCCTTTTTTTTTTTAATACCTGGACTCCTGAGAAAACAGGAAAGAACAGCTCAGCATGGTTTTTAGCATTATGTGAAATTTCTGACAGGCAGCTTCAAGGCTATTTCTATAGCATGAAGTAAACAGATGCAGGCTCTCATGCACATTTCCTGTTGAAGAACACAAGATTTCAAAAAATCATGATATTGATAACACACGGCAGCTATATTTGTTTTAACATGGTATTTTTTTTAACATCTTTATTGGAGTATAATTGCTTTACAATTGTGTGTTAGTTTCTGCTTTATAACAAAGTGAATCAGTTATACATATACATATGTCTCCATATCTCTTCCCTCTTGCATCTCCCTCCCTCTCACCCTCCCTATCCCACCCCTCTAGGTGGTCACAAAGCATAACATGGTATTTTTTTTTCCTCGAAGTTTCAAACTATTTTAAATCAGGACCAGATATTTAAAATAACAATAACAAAGAAACTAAGGAATAAGAAACAATTACTATACATTATTCATAATGATTTTAAAATAGACTTTATTCCAAAATTTAAAAGATTGATACTCATTAACTTTGTGAATAACCATCTTAGACTCCTATTGATTTCAGTCTTCTTATCCAGCAAAAATTTAGCTATACTTGTTGGCAGAAAGCACCTAGAAGAGCATTATGAGGCATGAGGTTCTTGTATTATTCATTGATTAATCTTTGTATTATCAGTTCGGTATAATATAATTGAATGCTTATCTTTTTTAACAATAATTATTATATCAGCCTGATGCAAATAAAGTGTGTAGAGTGTTTTATCTTTGCTATTTCTTGCAGGGATGATTGTGAAAAAATTGTAAGAGTATTAAGCTTTCTTTAATTTTTTGGTTTTTTGATGAGTGGTTTATGAGTAGAGGGAGAGATGACTGAGTCATTTTTAGATTTTATTGTATTTTAGATTTTGGAATCTTTGTCGTTTCAGAATGTCTGGTTGACATTCATGCACGTCGCTCCTAAAACTTAGAATATAGCTGCTTCTGCAGAGACCCCTGTCTGTGGAGAGCTGCCCTTGTTCTTATTTTACTTTGAAACCAATTTCTATTTTGGTGAACTTAACAATGTTTCATATAGTGATGGATCATTAGACAAAGAAGACAGTAATGGAAGTGTTGTTTTCTTGAATGAGCCAAGCACGTTTGTACAGTGTATTTTTTTTAACATCTTTATTGGAGTATAATTGCTTTACAATGGTGTGTTAGTTTCTGCTGTATAACAAAGTGAATCAGTTTTACACATACATATGTTCCCATATCTCTTCTCTCTTGCATATCCCTCCCTCCCACCCTCCCAATCCCACCCCTCTAGGTGGTCACAAAGCACTGAGCAGATCTCCCTGTGCTATGCAGCTGCTTCCCACCAGCTATCTATTTTACGTTTGGTAGTGTATATATGTCCATGCTACTCTCACACTTTGCCACAGCTTACCATTCACCCTCCCCATATCCTCAAGTACATTCTCTAGTAGGTCTGTGTCTTTATTCCCATCTTACCCCTAGGTTCTTCATGACCTTATTTTTTTTTTCTTAGATTCCATATATATGTGTTAGCATACAGTATTTGTTTTTCTCTTTCTGACGTATTTCACTCTGTATGACAGATTCTAGGTCCATCAACATCACCACAAATAACTCAATTTCATGTCTTTTTATGGCTGAGTAATATTACATTGTATATATGTGCCACATCTTCTTTATGCATTAATCTATTGATGGACACTTAGATTGCTTCCATGTCCTGGCTATTGTAAATAGAGCTGCAATGAACATTTTGGTACATGACTCTTTTTGAATTATGGTTTTCTCAGGGTATATACCCAGTAGTGGGATTGCTGGGTCATATGGTAATTCTATTTTTAGTTTTTTAAGGAACCTCCATACTGTTCTCCATAGTGGCTGTATCAATTGACACTCCCACCAACAGTGCAAGAGTGTTCCCTTTTCTTCACAGCCTCTGCAGCATTTATTGTTTCTAGATTTTTTGATCATAGCCATTCTGACAGGTGTGAGATGATATCTCATTGTAGTTTTGATTTGCATTTCTCTAATGATTAATGATGTTGAGCATTCTTTCATGTGTTTGTTGGCAATCTATATATCTTTGGAGAAATGTCTATTTAGGTCTTCTGCCCATTTTTGGATTGGGTTGTTTGTTTTTTTGTTATTGAGCTGCATGAGCTGCTTGTAAATTTTGGAGATAAACCCTTTGTCAGTTGCTTCACTTGCAAATATTTTCTCCCATTCTGAGGGTTGTCTTTTCGTCTTGTTTATGGTTTTCTTTGCTGTGCAAAGGCTTTTAAGTTTTATTAGGTCCCATTTGTTTATTTTTGTTTATATTTCCATTTCTCTAGGAGGTGGGTCAAAAAGGATCTTGCTGTGATTTATGTCATAGAGTGTTCTGCCTATGTTTTCCTCTAAGAGTTGGATAGTGTCTGGCCTTACATTTAGGTCTTTAATCCATTTTGAGTTTATTTTTCTGTATGGTGTTAGGGAGTGTTCTAATTTCATACTTTTACATGTACCTGTCCAGTTCTCCCAGCATCACTTATTGAAGAGGCTGTCTTTTCTCCACTGTATATTCTTGCCTCCTTTATCAAAGATAAGGTGACCATATGTGCATGGGTTTATCTCTGGGCTTTCTATCCTTTCCCATTGACCTATATTTCTGTTTTTGTGCCAGTACCATACTGTCTTGATTACTGTAGCTTTGTAGTATAGTCTGAAGTCAGGGAGCCTGATTCCTCCAGCTCCATTTTTCGTTCTCAAGATTGCTTTGGCTATTCGGGGTCTTTTGTGTTTCCATAAAAATTGTGAAATATTTTGTTCTAGTTCTGTGAAAAATGCCAGTGGTAGTTTGATATGGATTGCATTGAACCTATAGATTGCTTTGGGTAGTAGAGTCATTTTCACAATGTTGATTCTTCCAATCCAAGAACATGGCATATTCTCCATCTATTTGTATCATTAACTTCTTTCATCAGTGTCTTATAATTTTCTGCATACAGGTCTTTTGTCTCCTTAGGTAGGTTTATTCCTAGATATCTTGTTCTTTTTGTTGCAATGGTAAATGGGAGTGTTTTGTTAATTTCACTTTCAGATTTTTCATCATTAGTGTATACGAATACCAAAGATTTCTGTGCATTAATTTTGTAGCCTGCTACACTACCGAATTCATTGATTAGCTCTCGGAGTTTTCTGGTAGCATCTTTAGTATTCTCTATGTATAGTATCATGTCATCTGCAAACAATGACAGCTTTACTTCTTCTTTTCCAATTTGGATTCCTTTTATTTCTTTATCTTCTCTGATTGCTGTGGCTAAAACTTCCAAAACTGTTGCATAAGAGTGGTGAGAGTGGGCAACCTTGTCTTGTTCCTGATCTTAGTGGAAATGCTTTCAGTTTTTCACCATTAAGGATGATGTTGGCTGTGGGTTTATCATATATGGCCTTTATTATGTTGAGGAAAGTTCCCTCTATGTCTACATTCTTCAGGGTTTTTGTCATAAATGGGTGTTGAATTTTGTCGAAAGTTTTCTCTGTGTCTATTGAGATGATCTTATGGTTTTTCTCCTTCAGTTTGTTAATATGGTATATCACGTTGATTGATTTGTGTCTATTGAAGAATAGTTGCATTGCTGGAATAAACCCCACTTGATCATGGTGTATGATCCTTTAATGTGCTGTTGGATTCTGTTTCCTAGTATTTTGTTGAGGAGTTTTGCATCTATGTTCATCAGTGATATTGTACAGTGTATTTTCTTTTATTTGAGGACCTCTCATCAGGCCGGGACATGGATTCTCAGCAGGGCCACTGCTGAGGCCCTGGAGCCTTTCTCACCTGCTTGCACACAGCAGCAAGTTGATCTTTCTTGAATACAAATATGAAAATGCCTCTTCCCTCTTTAACCTGTTTTACAGGCTTGGGCTTACTTTTACCAGAAAATTCAGGGCTCATAGGATATGGACAGGATTCTTTCTTAGTCCTCTAAGACCCCCTATGAGTTGGCCTGGCCTCTCTCACCAGGTGCCCTGTGTACCATGTGTCCCTGGGCAGCCAGATTTCTGGTCACGTGGGCCTGTTTTCTGCCCCTTGAAAATGTCATACTCCTTCCTGCCTCAGATCTTAGACGTCCTGCATCCCACGCCCCGCTCCTCTCTCCTTTGGTCTTCCCTAACCAACTCTTTTCCATCCTTCAGAACTCAGACTAAAGAGCTTAGCCTTCTACTGACCCCAGAATAAAATAATACCCCCTTTTTGCTATTGTCCAGTACCTTGTACTATTCCTTGGTAGCATATATCTTATTACAGCCATAATTATGCTATTAATTTTGTTATTGGTGCTTCAGTATCTGCCAGCCCTGATCCAATGTATGTTCTGTTTAGGCATGCAGAACAGTGCCATGAACATAGAGGATATGCAGTAAATATTATTCAAACAAATGTATTCAGATCTGTAAATATGGATAATATATAATATATAACATATCATATATATAATTTATAAAATGATTCTTTTGAGGTCTTATACATGATTGCTTTAGATCTTGATGTAGGGCAGAAGTAGCACAGTCTAGACATATAGCAATAACAAACTGTTTTTTGAAAGCCTGAATGTTTTTCAGTACTTCCCAACTCTGCATCATTTCTAGTCACAAGCATAGGATTTTGATGAGCAGTGTAGACCAAAGTGCCCATTAGACCATGCATTATACTCCTAAAAACTACTGATGATCAATTAAATAGCATCTTCTGCCCCAGCAGGTACGGGACTTTAAAAGAACTACATAAGGACATTTTGAAGAATTGCCTGTTTCCTAGGATTCAGGTGCTGAGATACCCTCATATACAAAATCATTTTTTATAACAAACATTAGTGTTTGGTAATAATTTTGGATCTAGACATAGGAGTGTTCCCACTGGGATAATTGGGGTTGCACAACTTTCACGGCTGGCCCAGATGGACTGTTTTGGAAGTAGACATGATCATCAACTGAAAAGGAGTTTCTGCCAGAATGTCTTGGCCTCTTCATATTCTCCTGATCTTTTTCTGAATCAATATGTAGGCTTCCCCCCACCTTTTGTTCTTTTTTTATCATACTCTGAAGTATTCATTGAAACCACAGATTAAAAATAAGTAATATGTCTTCTTGGGACTAAAACCAAATCATTGGCATTTCTTCCATCTAGGATATTAAAAAGAACCTCTGAAAAGGTTAGAATTAATTTTTGTGTTATATGTCTTGGTTGGGGAGGGGCACTGTATTTCAATATTGGAGCAACCTTTGGGCTTTGTTTTAGCCATGACCTTGTTATAAGTCTTGAACCATCTTGTTGCAAGTTTTTGAGTGGTGATAGTTATGCCGGTGTAGCTTTTTGATAAAGGAATATTTTCCTCAAGATACATTTATCCTTTTCTGTTTTTACTGCTAACGAATATGGCATTCTCATAACATCTTTATCAGTGGTTTCTAATGATTTGTAATAAACCTTTTAATTTTAGGTTTTTACAAAACAGTTACAAAGATAGTACAGAAAGTTCCTATGTAGTTTTCACCTAGTTTCCCCTAATGTTAGCATTTTTCATTACCAAGATATAATTGTCAAAATTAGGAAATTAATGTGGGTTCTTCATATTTAGAATGTACACTATATAGTAATTGATTTACACCAATCTAAACTCATTCAACTTATATATACTTGGTTAATGGAGATAAGGAAGGAAACTAATGTGAACAAAAGATGAGGTTGGTGAGAACAGTGTAGTTATTGCTAAAACTTTATTTCTATCAGCAGTATTCTTATTACTCATAGATCATTTACACATAACACATCACATTGGCTTCAGTTTATACTGCCTTTCATTTGTACTGCCTTTCATTTCTGAAAATTATTTAACTAATAGCAGCCATGTGTAATTGAAAGGGCATCAGGATAGGAGTGAGAACTTATTTCTAATCATGGAATTATTAACTCTTTGACCTTCGACATTTTACTTGCTCTCTTTGTATCTCAGTCTCCTCATCTGTGAAATGAAAAGTTTCAACTGAGGACCTCTAAGGCATGTGTTGGCTTTACAGATGATTTGGTAATCATTTCTTTCATGATCATGTACAGTCACTATTCAGTGTCTGTCAGGCCGTGGAAAACTCCAGGCCAAATCATGAGTTTCTGTAACAAACCTTGGACCTCTGTGATCATCATGGAAGCAAAAGTCTAGACCAGAGGTAACAAATTCAAATGGCTGACATTGTGTAGCAGATACAGAACTGAGTGAAAAGGGGGGAGGTAGGGACCCTGATGACTTGGAGAGCCCATGCCCTTCCTAATGGTATAGCGTCTACTCAGCTTCCAAGGACTATGCCTCAGAGGAACGTCACATTTTCTGCCCTTTCAAAGGAAGCCACGTAAACAGCCTTTCATGTGAGCTCTCACAGTTCTTTATTAGCAACTAATTCATTTTAAAGAAACCAACTCTTAAATTAAATATTCAGTTGTCTGGAGTTATCCATTGGATGCCAGTTTGTGATTTCTGTTCTTATTTCTGTGGCTTTCCAGCATTTTTGCCCATTTCAACGTAAAAAAAAAAGTCTGTTTCTTCACCATCTAGTACACACCTATGTGTGTGTGTATGTATTACATGCATGTTTGTGTGTATATGTGAAACTAAAATAAAAAAATAGAATAATAATTGTAATATAATTATGTTTTCTATTTTATTCTATATATCATGTTTTCTATTCTACAGCTTTATATTTTATTTCTTAAAAAAAGTATTCACACTCACACTCATTGTCACTTCATGACCCACCAACTGGTTGATTTGCTAGTCATTGCTCCTTTCAGAAATCTAGAGGGCAGTACTCTTGATGCCTGTATGTGATTTTCCCACCCAGAGATCTGAGATCTGAAATATCTCAGAGGTGTTTCCTCAGCTTGATATCTTAAGGACCATTCCATAACCAACATGAATGTATTGCTTGCTGGGAATTTGATGTCTCCACATGTACCAAGTAATCAGTCCACTGGGAAATAATAGTGTCCCCAGGAAGAAGGCAGTGCTGAGCAGAGAGGATAGGAGAGAAGGAACAGAGATAGGTTTATTTAGGAACCTTAAATTGAACATTGCATCTCTTTTTGGTAGAAGAGATAATTTTCTTCCTTTTAATTGCCTACAGGTGGCATGTCTTCATGTTTGTTCATATGCACATAGATGTGTCTGTAAGAATCTTTGTCTCTTCCAAATGTTTTAGTTATTTTCTGGCAAATAAAAATTAATTTCATTAGATAATCAGCATATGTGACATTATATATTGGATTCTGTCCATGGGGTTCATATTTTGATTATACACTTTATTTGGAATGAATCAGTGTTCTCCACCTAACATGAAATTCGTTGGTAGGGTTTCTTTCAACCCTAACATCTTATAATTTTATAGTTGACAACTCATATATGGCATGGCTTTCATAATGTCATAAAGCAGGGTGAAAAATCTTACCTTACACTTTTTATTTTTCAAGTCAATGAGGGTTCTTTTTTTAAATTTTTATTTTTTTATTTATTTATTTTTGGCTGTGTTGGGTCTTTGTTGCTGTGTGCTGGCTTTCTCTAGTTGCGGCAAGTGGGGGCCACTCTTCGTTGTCGTGCACAGGCTTCTCATCGTGGTGGCCTCTCTTGTTGCAGAGCACGGGCTCTAGGCACACGGGTTTCAGTAGTTGTGGTGTGTGGGCTCAGTAGTTATGGCTCACGGGCTCTAAAGCGCAGGCTCAGTAGCTGTGGTGCATGGGCTTAGCTGCTCCATGGCATGTGGGATCCTCCCTGACCAGGGCTCGAACCCGTGTCCCCTGCCTGGCAGGCAGATTCCCAACCACTGCACCACCAGGGAAGCCCCAATGAGGCTTATTTTTAGGAGAAAATATTGGCCAAAGAAAATCATTAAACATATATAAACATAAGATGTCATATAGTTCTTTCCAAATTACATTCTTTTAAAAATTGCTGCATGATATACTTTATAGTTATTGATATCTGTGGAGAAATATCCTAAAAGCATACATTTTGTCAGTGAATTATTGAATATCAAGACTGTGTTACACTACTCATAATGAATAATTTGCCTCATTAAAAAGAAAATGAAAAGGCATTGGGGACTACAGATTTGATTGTTTTCTTTTAGATCTTACATATCCATTTGTTCCTCAATTTCCAAATGTAATTTGAAGGAATACATCATTCTTCAACAGTTTGAAAAGTGAGATGTGTTCTTGCCAGTTTCTTTTTCGGTAACTTAATATACACTGGAAGTTCTGTTTTCTGTTGATTTTGACATTGTAGTTCAATGAAGATACAGGTTTCTACTGCTGAGGCAGACAGGTACCAGCATCACTCGGCTACTGCTTTTCATATATTACTCTCAGAACACTACAAGGAGTTTTTTTTTTTCTTTTAGATGTTGGGGGTAGGAGTTTTTATTAATTAATTAATTTTTATTTTTTGCTGTGTTGGGTCTTCGTTTCTGTGTGAGGGCTTTCTGTAGCTGTGGCAAGCAGGGGCCACTCTTCATCACGGTGCGCGGGCCTCTCACTATTGCGACCTCTCTTGTTGCGGAGCACAGGCTCCAGACGCGCAGGCTCAGTAGTCATGGCCCACGGGCCCAGTTGCTCCGCGGCATGTGGGATCCTCCCAGACCAGGGCTCGAACCCATGTCCCCTGCATTAGCAGGCAGATTCTCAACCACTGCGCCACCAGGGAAACCCACAAGGAGTAGTTTTATCATTTCCATTTTATGAGCGCAAAAGCTGAATGAATAACATTGTTACAGAGTTAGTTCTAGAGCCCATGTTCTTCACCACTTTGGTACACTTTCATCATATTTAGCACAAAAAAAGGTTTATTTGCAAGGCTGCCAATAATTGTCATCTCGCTCCGTAGAATATAGAGATGCTTAATCATATAACCATGGCTAATATTCAGTCAGTACACAGTGAGAAAGATGTACCTGTTGGACTGTGAAAAATACTGAAATGTTTTAGTATAGGTTGAGAGATAATTATTGACCTGACCTAGCCTGCCTTCCCCTTCCCCCCTACACCTGGAGTTTCCCCAGTGTATGAACAGGTCCTCCATGATTCAGAAAACAAAGATTATTGCTTGACACAGCAGGGACCAGCAGAGGCCTGTCCCAGTACACAGGCTCAGGCTGTTTCTTATTGGTTGTTTTGGTCTACTGATTGTTAAATATTTTGGAATCATCCCTACATATCAGTATTTAACTTGTGGAAGCAGATGCTATTACTGGTCAACTATAATTTCCTGATTTGCTGAATCGAAAGCACACGGTGGGGAGGTGACCAAGGATTTGACCAGAGAGGTCTTCTCTGCTCTTGGGAGTCTTAAGAGTGAACATTGAAATCCAATCATCTCAATGAAGGGGTCTTAGAAGTTTCTAAAGAGCTTAAACCATTATCATTTTCCAAGGCTGGTAAAAAAAAAAAACAACTCCCAGATCACCGAATCCTTCATTCCTTCATTTTTTTTTTTTTTTTTTTTTGTGGTGGGGAGCTAAGATGGAAATTCATGGGATATAATCTTAGTTGCCAGGTGAGGCAGAACACAGGATATCTCACCAAATCCCATCCATCATGACCTGCCTAAGAGGGGTGGCAGAGCCTCCCTCTGAACTCAGAGGGTCTATCAACCTGTCCTGAGAGGAAAAATGTAAGATCTGATGACTCTTCTCTCTGTGATCCTTCTCCTTCAAACCTTGACTGGTATTCTTAGACCTGTGCCTCTCTGGGAAGGCAGGTCATCCTCATTATGATGCAGTTTTCATTTTTACAATATTAATAATCTTTTGGCATTATCTACAAGAACATAATTGATCGAAACAAAATTGGCCTCTTGCTTTCTGGCACAGGCTGTTTAAAGAGCAAAATGTCAATCACTGAAGTGAGCAAAGTACTCACTTACTTGAAATGATTAAAACTTTCTGCAACAAGTATTAATTTTCTTCATGCTGTGAGACTTGCAAACACTGAAAAAAAGGTAAAGATCTGAATGTCTATATAGATTTAATAATTTATTCAGTTTCTTCAAAAATTGATTAAAATGCACAAGAATTGAATCTACCAGTTTTTACAAAAGCAGACACCCACACAGGCAATGGGTGAGAAATCTTATTTCTTTTAATTTTCATAGGACCTTACTTCAGTAATATAGAAAAACAAAAAACAACAAAAAAGAAACCCTGAATAATGAAAGTAAAAACACCAAGGTATTTGATGAATGAATATGATAAATTGTAGATTTAGGATGAGTCTCCTCTGCTTCTATGTGCTGATAATGACAGGGCTAAGTCTAAAGAGATATTGAGGAAGATAGAGGGTGTTTTTCAAGTTGAGGATCTTGTTTTCAGAAAGGAAACCAGGATGGTATGACCCTGTCTCCAAATATTGTAAATAGACATGCATGACTGATGTTATTATTTTTCACTTTGTTTCCTAACCTGCACCTGCTTTGAAGTAACCAGCCATAAATATATTAACTTTCTTAATATTCAACAACTTACCTGAGCCACAAGTAGCCATTAGTTTTAGCTATAGACGCATCAATGTTTTTTTAGTCACTTGTTTACATTATGTTACTGTTCTTTCATAATCTTCTCCTTAAAGCTCAGCCAGCTGTCAATTACAGCTTTTTAAGCAAACCATCTCAATTAAGGGGCCGTGGATATTTAAACAGTTAATAAACAATATAAATAGTTCTTTAAAATAGTCAATAATAAAGAGAAAATATTTAAAAGTATGGTATATTTTTCATTGCTGTTCAAAAGAAAATGCTTCACTTTAGTGGAATCAGAGATGTTTTAAAAGAAATGTTAGGAGGTTTATTTTAAAAAAATAACAGGTCAAACAAAAAGAAAAGAAACTAACAGCTCAGTCATTTCAGGCTATTCATGCTCTGGCTGGTTGACAGAGTAATTTCAATTTAAAGGGTCAAATGTTATCATTGACCCTCAAGTCTTATGCCTTTTCTCTTGTTGTTGTCCTGGAGTTATCTTTTATCAGTAGAGCTGGAAATAAGGTAGGCCTTGACGCATGTTATCTTTTCATGGATTGATTGCAACATTGTGATGGCATCTGACTTGCCATTGGCCAAGAGGTGACTAAAGAATTAAGGAACAAACAGTGATATAAACAGCTGTATGACTGCCATGCTGTTTGCTTTTGGGTAAATTATACAAATTAGCTTTTGATGCACTGAACCAAGTTTAAATGCACTGATATCTGAGTGCTGAAAAGTTTGAGACTTGGTGTTTAAAAAACAAAACAAAAACAACCAAAAAACTAGGTTCTCTTCTACCTCTCCACACACACACACACACACACACACACACACACACACACACACACATGGATGTACACACTTATATACATTTGTTTCTTTTTAATAATCAAAGCCAAGTTACCATTCTAGAGGAGTGTATCGACCTATTTTCCTCATATATCCACATTGCCTAAACTTGCATGTTTTTCTACTTTTATTCTTTAAAAGATAAACTTGTTGGAAGAATCCTCCTAAAACATAAATTTCAACATGTCCTTCCACTGTTGAGAATTGGAAGTGGCTCTCTGTGGTCTACCACATAATGTGAAATCTCAGTCTGAGTTTTAAGGCAATTCTCAATCTCCGATCTCCCTGCTTATAGAAACAGTCCCACTATTTCTTAATCTGCAAGCATCAAGAAGACTTCTTTCCCTTCCTTCACAGTAGCTAGTGTTTTCCCTGGTTCTGTGGTCTGAAACTACCTCCTTTTCTGTTTTAATCCACATCCATTGCATTTCTTGCTGAGCACTGGGTCCTATACCCCTAGTCCACCCTGAGACCTTGTCTATGTCACCTTCAGTGAGCTCTCTTCCTATTACCCTTGTGTTAGTGCTGCCTCTTTTCACTTCCTCAAATTGCTCTGAGTTTATTAGTCAATCAACTAGATTGTGAACTTTTTGAGGGGAGTGACCACAATCTGTATGTCTTTGTACTTCTGTAGCATCTCGTGTGTATGAAGATTCTAAATACACACTTAGTGATTCTTCAAAATATATCTTTGTATATTTATAAAGGGCATTTATTGGTAATGGATTAGGGGCCAAGGCAGTTCATGGCTAAGGTAGCTAGGGTGGAACATTGTCCCAATTAATTGTTTCAAATCTGGTAAACTTTATTCTGTTCCATGGCTACACATTTGTCTAGTCCTAACTCTAGGTGGTTCATTTGCAAATTAATTAAACAAATGTTTATGGAGTACCTACTAAGCATAGGAATGTTGTTAGGCACTTAGGGATACAATGTTGAATAAAAAGAGACAAGTCCCTGCCCTCCTTGAGTTTATAGTCTCCTCTGAGTGACTAGAATTATGTAACTTCTCACAGGCAAGGACAGTTGCAACACTCTTCAGCCCTGGAAAGGATACATAAGGGGATTTGGCAAAAATGAGAGCAAGCTTTCCTAGGAGAAGAAAGTGAAGAATGAATGCACATTAACTAAGTGATGAGAGGAGATATGCCTGTGCTGGGCAGAGGGCATGCCATTCATAAAAACGTTCTCAGGAACATGAGGTATTACATGGCATGTTCCATGGTATCTATTTGTCCTCATCCCTGGTAAAGCATCTTCAAACATACAGTCCTCTATCACTGCTTATTAACAAATCTAACTATGAAGTTCAAGACATTATAAAATTTGTTGAGAAATTATAGATGTAGTAATTAGGTTTGAATTTTTCATATTTTAGTTTTTCCAAGAGGTTCAGTAGAACAGAAGTTATTTACATTGAAAATGAAAAGGAACAGAGAAGTAAGTGATAAATTGTGGGTTTATTTTGCAGACACAAGATATAGGAAGTTTCTGGATTTGGTGGTGAATCACTAAAGATGAAATAAAGAGGGTTTTTTTGTCTGCGTTGGGTCTTCATTGCTGCGTGTGGGCTTTCTCTGGTTGCGGCGAGTGGGGCTACTCTTCGTTGCAGTGCCCTGGCTTCTCACTGCAGTGGCTTCTCTTGTGGAGCACGGGCTCTAGGTGCGTGGGCTTCAGCTGTTGCAGCACACGGGCTCCGTAGTTGCCTCACGTGGGCCCTGGAGCGCGAGGGCTTCAGTAGTTGTGGCGTGCAGGCTTCAATAGTTGTGGTGCGTGGGCTCAGTAGTCGTGGCTTGTGGGCTCTAGAGTGCAGGCTCAGTAGTTGTGGCGCAGGGGCTTAGTTGCTGTGTGGTATTTGGGGTCTTCCAGGGCCAAGGATTGAACCCATGTCCCCTGCATTGGCAGGCAGATTCTTAACCACTGCACCACCAGGGAAGTCCGAAATAAAGAGGTTTTAGAAAGCAGCTATGATCCTGTTCCATTCTAATGATAAGAAGTGTTCCAGTGCCCCTTGTATTAGGACTGATAGGAGTGAGTGGACCTCAATGTATGTAGCAAACAAAGGTGTTTGCAAATATATTGTTTCTGACTCAAACAGGCATGGATTTAAATCCTGGTGCTGCCATTCAGGGGGTGATTTCTCCATCAGTGAAAATAGAAACAATATTAAGAGGATTAATTGGGTTAATATTTGTGTAAGTACCCAGCATGATAGATGAACATAGATGTTTCCTTCATTATTATCCCTCTTTCTATTCTTATCCTCATTCTTTTTTTTCTTCACTGTTAATATATTTTTAAAATGCAATGCAGCCTAAAGGAGGGAAGGACAAAACTTGGCAGATGGCCTGATTGTTTCAGATCTTCATTGCCTTTCATCAGCCCTCAATACTGTGTTTATTCAGGGAAGTTGAATTAAAATTTGACTTTTAGAATCAGATGAACTTGGGTTAAAATTCTGGTGCTCAGGCTAACCAGCTGTTTGACTGTTGGCCAGTTGTTTAATTTCACTTTAGATTCAGATTCAGATTCATCATCTATTAAATGTGGATAATAGGCACTTCCTCATCAAGCTGGTGTTCTCTTAGCATAATCTGCCATATCATCAATGCATGACAATGCATGTTAGCTTCCTCTGTTGAACTGAAAGTTAAGCTATATCAATGTTACTGTGTGGTAAATCCAAGAATCTTCTACCAGCAGCCAGTGCTTCCTTTGGTCAAGCGTAAGACCTGTGCATTCGTGTGAGGGTAGGATATGATAAATACGTAACAGAAATTGCTGTTGATGTGGAGCCGATGTTGGTGCAGGAGTATTGAGGAGAAACATTAGCCACACTGGAAACGTTGCTTGACTCACCAGAGGGAAGATACTAGTGAATTCTCTGGCTTGTTCTCATATGCCAGCATCATGCCTTATTTAGCAAATATTCACTGTCTGGTTGGATGGATGAATGAATATGTCCACCAAGAGCTCAGTGCAGGATGTCCAGAGCATCTCATGGATTTAGCCCTTCATGCAGGACCAGAGGAGAACTTTTCTGCAGATGGAGCCACAAAAAAAATGTCTCAGACATCCTCTCAGATCCCAATTCACAATCCCTGTGGCATTTGTATACTAAAAGTGACATGTGGCCTTTGCAGTAGTGGCAGGCTATATAAGAGGTACACTGTTTTGATAAAAGCATGTGAATTATACTGATTTGAAGTTCAATTTGTGTCTTCCAAAAATCTCCAAAGGCTCGTTTCATTGCCATGGCTGCGGAATTTGTCAGCGGGAACTAATGGTATACACTTTTCTCAGTCTCATTATATTGCTTCAGGTGATTGCACTGGGAACTAGATGCTTTATTCTTTCTTATTGATAGTCATTGGATATGACATTAATATGACCTACAAAATACAGAAGAATTATAACCAAAACAATAGGTGTATATATTCTTTTGGGCAATCATGTTGACATTTGTAATACGGCTGAAGTCAAGAGGAAATTGTAAGGCATATAGTGAAACACAATACTTATCATTTTACCATTCAGAATCCATGTCATTTATATCACTTAAACTTGAAAGTGAGAAATGTATTTCCTGATTGCATGTGGATTATTCCTGTTTTGTCCTACAGAATTGATTCAGTTCCTTTTTTAAGTTAGAAATAGTTTTAGGAAACTCTTGTCATTCAGAAACTAATATTTTTTATATGTAAAATGAAACCCTTTTTCTTGACCTTGGACCATACTTGTGGAAATAAATCATGTGCAAATTTCTTCTGCAACTTTTTAAGCTTAGGCAAATTTTATCTTATAGTAATGGAAATTTCGCAGAAGAATCTTTAAGAAATTATCATCAGGACTATAGTTTTATTTCTATAGCATGTCATGCCTTAAGAAGTTCTTTAGCACTCATTTCCTATTGATTTTTATAGTCCTCCACTGCATATTGATGATGAAAGAATGATTAGAATTCAAATGAGGAGATCTAACTACTGAGCCTGCCTCCTTAACTAACCAGCCTCATGATCTTAACTAAATATATCCAGCCCTCTGAGGTCACACAGTTCAAAGAATGGACCAGATAACTCTGAACTCAGCTACTTCTCTCATTTTATAAATAGTCCAAAGATTTTAACTGGTTTGTCCATGACCAATTTGGCTAGGTGATATATGTAAAAATATAATCCAGCTTTTCTGCCTTAGTTTTAGTACTATTTCCACAACATTTAGATGACAGTAGTAAATCATTTTCTTCCCTTTAGTGAAAAATAAATCATGCAAGGTACGTACAGAGATCATTATTCTTGCAAAACTCTACATAGACTTGTTATTAAACCATGGTCTGGGGAAATTAAAAAGAGCATGATGACCAGAATATAGTGTATATTCCCTAAGAACCAGTATCATCACACTCATTTAATGTTTTCATAATACTACTAAATAATATATTAGATACTACTTTCTCTGTATCATAACTTGATTTTAGTAAGTCATTCTGCAAGGGTGTCTCATGATGTCTTTACTATGTAGGAGAGACCCTCCCCAAAATCGGGAAGAAGAGATGCTTTGGATTATAATTCAGTTTTTCAAACACAGAATCACTATGAATAGCGGTTCATGCAGGCCTGAGTTTTTTTTGTTTTGTTGTGGAGGTGCTTTCTCTTTTTCTTTTCTTTTCTTTTTTTTTAATCACTTGGTCTCTTGATTTTTAAGATGAATATCACACTCTACTGTCTTCACAAGGTATTTGTAAGATCATCAGATCATCATAATCTTCTTTCTTTACATTCCTTTAGAGAATTTATTTTTAAGGTCACACCCACAGCAACTGGTGAATTTTTTCAAGAATTAGAAATCTCTTATTATCTTTCCAGGCAATTAGTAACCATTTACTAACATTTACCGATATAATCATTGTCCTTCATTCCTCTGATGTTTCTGATTAGTGTGTTTTATTTTTCTCAATTCTCTATACCACAATCAATAATCATGCTTGAATAATACCTTCAATGACATTATAACATGCAATATGATATGTGATAATAACCAATGAAAGAATCACAGTCAGGTTATATTAATTAATAGCAGTCTTTTAATAAATAATGTAGAAGTTTCTAACAAGTCACACAGTAGGAATTCAATAAATGGTCTGTTGAGTACTTGTCTACTTGTTGAGTTTAACAAGCAAGGGTCTTCTCTGGCAACATTTCAATAAATTTTCTGTTTTGCTTTGTCCCTTTCAGTATCTTTTCCTTAGATTAGTTAAATCCATAGAAGAAATACTAACTAAATTTGCAGATGACCCACAGTTGAGAGAGGGTGTAAAACATATTGATGTTTAAAATCAAATTTTCAAAATCAAGTTTCTTTAATGCTGATTTTGGAAGGAGCCAGTTGTGTAGGCAGGACTTCCAGATATGATTTTGTAGGTTTTCTTTGGAAATTCCCACTTTGGGAGGCTTCATGTCAATAATGTCTGTGCATTCTTTCAAGAGTATATGTATAAATGTATAGTATGTGTTTGTTGGTTTATTTATTCATTCATTCATTTGTTTGTGCCAAATTCAGCATCCATAAGATCTTGATAGGCTGGGACTGTGGGGAGAAATTATTACCAAATTTAACATAGGAGGATTTCAAATATTCAATTAATATTTTAAAAATTCATTTGTACACATATGGAATGGGCAGGGTTTTTTTTAAACAAAACTGAGTATTAAAGAACTGGATGGCTTCATTAATATTAGCTCAATGAAAACATGATCCAGTGGAATAGCAATATAGGAATTCAGGTATTAGGGGAAAAGTGATAATACAGTTCACATTGTAGCTTGGTTCTAATCTGGGAGGTAACTCTGTTTCCTGAATGGAGACAAGATTGGATGGGTGTAAATAAAAGAGCTAACATTTGAGTAAGGACTATGTTTTAGATCCTCTGTTAGTTGTTTTGTGTATATTATTTCACGTAAGCCTCACAACAGCCTAGATTTCAGCCTTCCCAGATCACCTCATCCAGAGCAGCTTTACTGTTACTAGTTTAGTAACTTGAAGAGTTGTGAGTTAGGTTGGGATTAGAAGGAAGGGACATAATAAAAGTATACAACATAATTTCCTCATGAATTTAGCTACAATTTCAATATTAACACAAAAAAGTTGGTCAAACACAGCAGAAGCAGATGATGCCTGTCTTTTCTTATTTCAGAGTTCCACTAAGGGGAACTCATGGCAGTGACACTCCATGTAGGGAGGATCATGCCAGCAGAGAGGATGAAGCCCAATTCTTGCAGAGTCGCTGCCCTTTTCTTACGCAAGTTTGTATTGCCAGTTTGCGAGGCTTGATGCTAATAAGCTCTGTGATTTCTTTCAAAGGGATCTTTGTAAATATGTAGCATTTATTCGTTCGTTCATTCACTTGTAGTAAATTCAGCATTCACGATGTGATAGCCTCATTCATGGTAAAGTAGCATTGATCCCCTCACTCCAAATAATATCTCTGCTCCAGATTTTCCATATTCTGACAAGCCCTTTTATCTCATCATATAAGAGGCATCATATAAGATTTGTTTGAAAGGAGTTGTTCACTGTTACAAATAAATCAGTTTTGGGAAGCACTGTGTTTGGCCTGTATTAATCAGCTCCAACTGCCATTAACAGAATACCGTAGACTCAATATCTTAAAACTACAAGAATTTATTTTTCATAGTTCTGGAGGCTGGGAAGTTCCAGATCAAGGTGTTGGCAGATTTCATTCTTGATGAGGACTTTCTTCTTGGCTTGCAAATCGTCACCTTCTTGCTGAGCCTTCACATAGAGAAGATGGAGAGCTTTGTTCTCCCTTTTCATATAAGGACACTAATCCCATCAAAACTAGTAATTGCAAAAAGAAATTGTTCTTCTCTGTTTTATTATATTTCCAGTTCACCAAAATGTGATCTGGTAAGATCATAGGTGTTTGAAATAAAGCGGAGCTCTGATTCCTTTCTCTACTACTTCTTATGAGTGAGATCTCTAGCAAATCTCTAGACTTGTACATACAGTGAAAATAAAATAATACTCTCTACTTAAGGATTTGTGGGATGGAGAAAGGAAGAGTGTTTCCTGTGAAAAAGGCTTGTTAATTCTAAAGTGCATTACAAGCCTTAATAGTTAGCTTCTCAAAACCCAATACTTCTAAAATATCATTCTTCGTTGTTTTGAATACTGGACTTTTTATAAGTGCAATTAACTTTACAATTGCACCACACATGGGTTTCTTTCACAGTATTTTTACATTTCAGTATATTCTGAATAGCTTCCGCCCCTGAATCTTGACAGGACCAATTTAGCCTATTCACACATGGATTGTGGCATATTCTGTGTTAAATGTATACACATAGCATGGTTGACCGAGGTGTGTGACTTTCTGTCCCATTCCAGTGGATGTTACCAGAACAATAGCTTGACTGACATGTACTTTTGTATCCTGCTGAGTTTTACAATTTTCTTTTGGTGTTTGTTTTCACCAACAGTCTAGAATTTCTTGACCTCACAACCATTTAGAATAATGTCTTTTGCAAGATATGCTATTGGCTGAGGGAAGTATTTTTGATCACTGATTTCAGAATATAGTTATATCCGTGTATAAAAAACAAAGTGAGAAATTCAAGCACTCACCTCTTGTTTTGAAACTGATTAATTTAAAATAGTTTATAGATGTAAATTCTATAAAAGTTTTAAAAGGTCATTCACTTTGTAGTAAGGCTCTTCTGTCTCTATCTCCCTGCCTCTCACCCCTCCTGGGAAACAATTACTAACAGTTTATTGAATTGCTTTCCATACATATTCTAGAAGGAATTCTCTGTGAATTCAGTCAGAAAAGAGTTTATACCCTAACTTAGTATCATGCCTAGATATAGTATTCTTAAATTGGTAAAAATGTGATTTTCTTGTATGGTTCACAAAGTTCTTTCAGTTGTTTTCTCCTTTCTGTTCTTAAGGCGTGCTCAACTCCTGCATAATTTCTAAGTAAACAGCTTTTCAGCAGTTTGTTTGGTCTTTCATGCTTATCAGATCAGTGAGTCTTATGCTTTCATGCTCACCATATCTTGTAAATTGCTGTAGAAGAATAAATCTGTTGTCCTAAGTTGGATATCTCATGCATGCCTTGTAAGCCTGTAATGACACTCTTGTGTCTACACATTGGCAGTATTGGCTCTTAACCTAAAAACTTACACTCAGTCTGTGTTGCTGGCTTTCTGGTCTAATTTGGTTTTTTCTGAAGTACAATCTACTTGCCTAGGGCCCTGTTATGGGCTAAATGTTTGTGTACTACCCCCAATTCTTCTTTTTTTTTTACTTTTATTTTTTTTTTATATAGCAGGTATACCCCCAATTCTTATGCTGAAGCCCTAACCCTCAATGTTAGGGTATTAGGAGGTGGGGCCTTTGAGAGACAGTTAGGTTTAGATGAGGTCATGTGAGTGGTTCTTGTGATGAGATTAGTGCTCTTATAAGGAGGGACCAGAGAGCTTATTCTTTCTCTTCATGTGAGATTGTAATAAGAAGGTAGCCAGCTATCTGCAAACCAGAAAGAGAGCCCTCACCAGACACTGAATCTGCTGGCACCTTGATCTTGGACTTCTCAGCCTCCAGAACTGTGAGAAATAAATGTTTTTTAATTGTTTAAGTCACAGGGTATATGGTATTTTATTAGAGCGGCCCATACTGTCTAAGACAGCCCCTAACAACATGTCTAGACCTCCTAGAGCCTTTTACCTGAGGGACTGGACCTTGCTGTGGTTTTTCAGTTAACCTTCGTACCACTGTGATTTTTCCATCACATTTGCCTGGCACAGACAGGGTTCACAGAGCCTGGTGGGATGTTATCATTAGGACAACTTACTAACTTCTAGGAGAAAACCCTGTGTAAGAAATGATCTGTCGCTTTGGACCAGGCCCTATCTTGTGCAGGTCCATTCTCCTTTTCACCCATTTCCACTCAGGTTCCACATGTCTGTTGGATGAGGCTGCAGAATGTGTGACAGTCATAGGAGTTTCGTATGGTTGCAAGGTATACTTCTAATATGATGTGATACAAGTTTTCGTTTAAATGAATATACTGGGATCCTCCATTGTTTCTGTGGTTGTTAATGCGTCACCAACACCAGTGGGACAAGTGATTACAAGCTTTGTGCTTTGAGGTAATTGCTTCTTTGCATATCAGTCATCTTTTAGGAGACCTGGAGAATCCGGAAAAACAGATGCAGATGGAACCAGGCACTGTGCAGCAAGAGCACAGACCGCAGATGCCAATACATGACCCTAATAAGCTGGCTTTCGAAAAATATATGTCTCTGGGCACTGCCCAGGGAGAGTCTAGATCAATAGGGCTGGGATGGAGCCCAAAGAATCAGTACTTTTAAAAGCTCCCTACGTGATCAGGTTGTGCTTCTGGTGGGAAATTACTGTTCCAAAGAGCAGTCATCACAGATGAACTGTCATTGGTTATGATCAGGGATATGAAATAGTTACGGGAAAGATCTTTCTTGAGAGAAACCAAATAAAATCATTTGAGGAAAAAATGACTTTTAGTGTTCTATATAAAACAAAGAATGTAAAGTATCAACTCCTGTCCCTCAGTCTCCCTACTTTCTCCACCACCTAATCAAGGGAACCAATTCTAAATAGAAAATACTGCTCAATATTTGTTGATTTGTCGTCTCTGTTGTATAGCATAGCATATAGGCTGTAGTGCTTTTTATTTTTGTATTGAACAGAGTGCTATGAAAGTGAGAATTACACATTCTTTGGTAATGATAGATTATACAACACCATAAACATTTAAAAAAGTGATTTTGATGCTTTTTTGGCACACAAGTTTTATACGTTAACTGTCTGATATACTAGGTTAACTTCTCAGAACCATCTGAGTAGAAGTTTTCTGCAACAAATTTAGCTAATTTTAGAAAAATTGTGAAATGTTTTTGCAATGCTGTCATCACTGGTTCCTGACAAACACAGTAGAGTCACCAGCCACTTCTCAGACCTCTGATGTTAGGTCTCCTTTCTGATGCCTCATTCTGTGAATTTTTAATTTCTCACTCTGGGTCATACAAAATTCATTCAATTTACTCTTGTTTTGACACCCCCATTCTATATATCTCTCTCATCACTATCCTGCTTTTAGGAGTTATTTGTTTTCCTTTCTGTTTTTAAATATTTATAAATAGTTAAGATGTGCTAAGTTTTCCTGTTTTATACACATAAAACACTATTTTCAATCATTGGTTTACTTTATCTTCCACAAGCATTAAGGTGCTTTTTTTTTAATGAACTCTCTTGTAAACTTGCAAATCTTATACCTGTAAAAACTCACAAGAGTGGTGCACAGACTTTTAGGGCATGCAGAGTAATATGCTGAGAAGAGACCCATGTTAGGCAAATGTTCAGGCAACTTCATTGTCTTAGTTATAACAGTGATGGGGTTATGGAGTTTTCTGTTCAACACAGAATCTTGCATTTTGGGAACTGAGAAACTGGAGTAAGAATTTGGCTACCAGACAGCAGAGAAAGCATCGACATGCTTTGCATAATGTGTTTATTTAATAAGGATTTACTGTCTTGGGAGAGATAGTGAAATAAAACACATGATCTATGAACTCAGTTGGACAAGGGGACAAGCATACTACAGCCCAGCAAAATATTGGAACATAAGACTCTAAAAGAGATGACAAAAACAGAACATTACCCTCCAAAGGAGAAACAGAAAAGTACTATGGTGTCATATTATGTCCCAGCATGATCTGGAAAGCATTCATAAAAGAAAAGGGAATGAGTTGGGCTTTACAATGTGGGTGAGAATTTGCTAGAAAAAAGGTGGAAAATAATAAATGCCAGGGGAGTCTTTGGAAACAAGGGACCTGGTTGGGTACAGCTGGGTAAAGGGTTAATGTAAAGGAACAATTGGAAATAAAGTAAAGGATATATTATGACTTTTATGATACAAGTAACAGAAACTCTGGTTAAATAAAAAAATTAAATGATAGGGATTATCATACCACGACAGCTTAAAATTCCAGGAATACAATTCAGTTTAGATATGACTTATGAGGACCTGAAAGTGTGACCAAGATCTGGTTTCTCTGTTGTTGTTTCTTGACTAGATATCCCCAGGATTTGCTCCATTTCCAAGTTATAAGCTTTATATCTTTATCAAGGAGATGAGAGCTTCTCTTTGGTAAGTTCTATAAAAGAGAAATAAAACATTTTGTCCCAGAATCTCCAGCAAACATCTCCAAATGCCATCTCTGCCTATTCTTGAACCAATCACTGTAGATCAAGAGGATAGGATATATTGAATGGCTTTTCCCAGTCAGTTTCATTTCTAGAGCCTGCATTGTGACACACCCACCTGAACTGCCAAAAATGGGAAAGAAGTGAACTTACTGAGGGAAATTTAGGGTGCTGTTGGCGGAAAAAAGGGAGCATAGTTGGTGAAAAGTCAACCACCAGAAGTCCTGCATGGGAAAGTAACTTGGACCAGATGTATAATGTAGGCACTAAGGAAGCTTAGATGGTTTTCAGTAGAAACATGACCTCATGCAAAGGATAATCCAAAATCATAACATTAAATAACCTATGACCTAAGAATTATACTGTTAGGTATTTTACCAAGTGGAACTCTTGAACATAGGCAGTGGAAGACATGTACAATGATATTCATAGTAACATTTTTTGAAAACCATCTAAATGTCAATCAAGACTAGAGTAGATGAGTAATTTGTATATTCACAAAATAATACCACAGGCAAAATGAATATATATATATAGCAATATGTAGTGACATGGATAAATCTTAGTAATAAATTATTAAATGAAAAGTAGATTCCCAAAGAGTGTAAACATGGCAGTATTTTTGTAAATTTAAAAAGAAATGTTTTTAAAATATATAGCTTTTAAGAACATATTGCTTTTAAGAATGCAATAAAATTATACAAAAAGTGATGAGACAGAAAATAAAGTGAATAGGTAATATACATGACTATGTTACATAGTTTATGAAAAAAGAATAAAACAATAATAGATGATAGAGTATGCTGGAGTGGGATGTTATTTTACATATCATGGTCATTGAAGTCTTCTTAGAAGGTGCCATCTAAGCAGAGAATTGATGGAAATGAAGGAGTGAGCCAAGTGGGTGGCAAAGGAGGAAATCTGTTCTGGGCAAAGGGGCAGTAAATGCAAATGCAGTAGGAAATGCAGTGGGAGTGCTCTTGGTGTGTTCCAGGAATTTCAGTGAAGGCTGTACGGCTGAAGGAGTGGGTATCAGGAAGAATGGTGAGATATAAAGTCAAAGCAGTAGAGGAGGTTCAGATCAGACAGGGCTGTCAGAGCCATTGTAAGGACCTGGCTGTTAACCTTCAAGGGATAGGAATTAACCACCATGAGATAGGAGTCCATTGGAAGCCTTTGAGGAAAAAAGTGATATATTGTTTAAAGGATTACTCTGGCTGGTTTGTGGAGGAAAGGATGGAAACGTCAAGCAGGGAATCAGGGAGATCAAAGATCAGTTAGAAGGGTTTAAAGTCATTCCAGAGAGGGATGATGGTACGTCGGGAGATGATGATTGTTCTGGATATCTATTACTTTGGAACAAGTACACCCAACTTTAGTGGCTTATACAACAACCATTTTATTATATGTCACATTTTTGTGGATCAAGGGTATGGGCAGGGCCCCCCGCTGGGCAATTCTGCTTTATGAAAACCAAACAAGTATCATTTGGAGGTATTCAGTGGGTAGCTTATTTGAAGCATCCAAGAAAGCTTCACACACCTGCCTGGTGCCTTGGAAGGGGCATCAAGAAATCTGGGCTTAGTTGAGTTCCTCTCTTCTTCCATGTAATCTCAGTGCCTCTCTACATGGTCTTTCCAGTGTAGTATTCAGACTACTACATAGCAGTTTACAACTGTAAGAGTAAGTATCCCAGGAGACCAAAACTGGTAGTTGCCAGTGTCTTAAAGCCTGGATCTAGAAAGTGACACAACATCGCTTCTGTCACATTCTATTTGTCAAAGCAGTCACAGAGCCCACCCAAATTCCAGGGTAGGGGATTTAAACTTTACCTTTTAGATAGGAGGGCTCTCAAAGAATTTGTGGCCATATATAACCTGCCGTAGTACAAAAGGTACAGGCTTCGAGAAGACGTTAAATTCTAGATAACTTTAAATGTTTAGGTTTGGACAATGGATTAGGTATGCATTTGAGAGAAAAAGATTTTTGATCCAGACAACTGGAGAAACAGAGTAGTCGTTTACTGAGACAGGGAAAACTATGGGAAGGAAAATCAGAAGTTCCATTTTGTGCATGATAAGTTTGAGTTGCCTGTGGACATATCAAATAGGCTGTCAGATATATGATTCTGGAGTTCACTAGAAAGGTCTGGGCAGAGGCTATATGTATATAGATGGTATTTAAATTAATGGGCCTGGATGAATTTCATTTAAGGAGGAGAGTAGGTGGAGAAGAGGAGAAATCTAACTACTGAGCCTAAGGGAAGTTCAAATATTAGCAAGTATTAGAAATGAGGAGAAACTAGCAAAGAAACCAAGAAAGAGTAGGTCATGAAGTAGAAGTACTAAGGGAAAATGTTGTCTAAGAAGCCTAGAGAAATAATTAGACCGAGTAGGGAGTAATCAAATTGGTTACACACTGCTGATTACATAAATGAGGACTGAAACTTGAATATTGTCTTGGAGCCTAGACTCTTGATGACCCTTATAGGAGCTATTTTGTTTGAGTCATAGGAACAAAAGCCTATGTGAGTGGCTGTAAGGAAAAAACATGAGAGCAAGAAGAGAAAGCTTGCATGGACAAAACCATAATACCCTTTCTAGTATGCCTCTTGTCTGCCAGAGAGAAACACCCCTGTTCTCTGTCTGGCCTCTATATCTGAACAGGGGCAAATGGAGGGCCCTGGGCATTTGTATCAACTTAAGGGCAATTGCTGAAGCTAATGTCTGTGACTTTAAATCTGTGATTTCAAGAATGTCGACTACAGTTGTTTCTGGCCATTGAATATGTTTCTATTTGTCTCCCTCCGATGCTGTTAAATATACAGAAGGTTTCATCACTTGGAATTTAAATGCTTGTTTGGAAATGTTTTCTTACTATTCTGTCAAATGACAAGAGGAAAAAATTCCAATTTCAAACCCATGAGGAAAAAACTGAATTTGAAAGCCTCTGGGCTTCTACTTCCCAGCTGGTCATTGTTCACACCATTATCTGCTGTCTTATTAATATTTCCTGCCTTGTCTATGAAAACATTTGTGTTTGAGCTGTTGATATCCTTGTGGCAAGGCTGCAACTTTTTCTCTTGCACTAAACTTAGTAAAACTTGAGAAGCAGCACAGTGAATGTGGAGGACATTGACAGGTAGGACACCCAAGTTTCAGACTTGGAACTCCCCAGAGTAAAGAACTCACTGCTACTCATTGGCTGATATTGATGACAATGATGTTAACGGTAGTAACCTCTGCAACATGACAGCAGAAAAAGAGGTGCCATGCTAATTATGTTATACGTACTATCTCGTAGAATCCTTCCTATAAATTGAGGAAGGAATTACTCAATGCCAGGACAAATAACTCAGTAGGAATTACTATTGTTGCCATTTTACAGATGAGAAATAGAGGCTTAATGAGGTTAAATAACATGTCTAGTGTCATACATCTAATCTGTGCAGTCAACTTGGGAAAGTAGGCAGAATCCAGAGCTTGTAAGGCTTGAATGCTGTCTTCCCTTTGCTAACTTTAATTTATTTAATGAAGTAAGGATAGCAACTGATATACTTATTCCTCATTGTGAGAAACAACATATATATATATATATACACACACACTATATATATATATATATATACACACACACACACACACACACACTATATATATATATATACACACACACACACGCACACACATATATATACACTCTTTAAAACTATAAAATACATATAATTTTGAGATAATTTCTACAATGAAGGTTGGAACATATTAGTTTAACCCATCTGACTGACCCATTTTTTAAGGTTGCTGATTTCTAGCACTTTTACCTTGGTCTTTTATTTAAGGTTCCTGGATTTCTAATTTCAGTAAAACGGAGTGCCAAATTAAGTGACTTGCCTTTCAGTTTTCACACCTGAAGTCAAATGATATATATGTTCCCTTTTCTATAAAAATGTCACATGTTAATAATTAGTAAATATAAATTTTATAACAGTATTTAAATAGTATAAACTTGTCTAGTTTCTGAAGTGGTTGTTCTCAATTCATATGTATTCTATGGTTTTTAAGCTAAAAACAGTAAAGCGTAGAGAAGCATATACAGGATTCAAGAGATAAAAAGTGTTACTTCATTTTCAAAACATGTTTATGTTCATGGTAAACTTATAGACAAATAATAGGGAGAAAAATCCTCAAAACTATTTTTAACAAAATTTTAGGTTCTCTCTCTTTTATGTGTTAAGTTAGCTAAGATCATTTTCATTTAATTTATTCTTGTTCTGAAATTATTTCGCCCAGAGGAGTACAAATAAGAGGACTTTAGGTCATTTACACCATGTATCTACCAGTTTATGAATTCTGTGAAACTAATTCATACATCAAAAGGTATTGTGAAATCACACTGCAAAGCATGTGATCTAGTTTCTTTTTCAAATCATCATAAACATAGGCTTAACATTGCAAGTTCGTTGTTTAGTTTGAAAAATTTAGAAAGGACTGTTTGAGTTTAAAGGTAGTTGTTTAGTAATCTAGAGAACAGTGTAAACATGACACAGAATTTGACTTAGGTGATCTTTTTTGTTGTTGTTTTACATTTATTTATTTATTTATTTATGGCTGTGTTGGGTCTTCGTTTCTGTGCATGGGCTTTCTCAAGTTGTGGCAAGCGGGGGCCACCCTTCATCATGGTGCGCAGGCCTCTCACTATTGCGGCCTCTGTTGTTGCGGAGCACAGGCTCCAGATACGCAGGCTCAGTAATTGTGGCTCACGGGCCCAGTTGCTCCGCGGCATGTGGGATCATCCCAGACCAGGGCTCGAACCCTTGTCCCCTGCACCGGCAGGCAGACTCTGAACCACTGCGCCACCAGGGAAGCCCCGACTTAGGTGATCTTGAAGTGTTCTACAATCAGGATTTAGTCTATCCTGAAATCTCTCCAAAGCTATTAAAGGTCCCAGTGTTCTTTAGAGCAGGATATAACATATGATCCTCTCCGTCACTGTGTGTACTCAATGGTGCTGCGGTTGTACTGGCACCACAAATATTAATGGAATACATTTACTTTTCTGGACAAATGGCTATAGTCACACAAAATTAAGAGCATTTATGTAAGAAATGAATTTGAGAGGAGTTTTTTGTTTTGTTTTACTACTTTTTCTAATTCTGAGAACTATTTTTAAATTTAGTTTTTATTGAGGTATAGTTGAATTACAATGTTGTGTTAGTTTCTGATGTACAGCAAAGTGATTCAGTCGTACGTATATATGTATTCTTTTTCATATTCTTTTCCATTATGCTTTATTATAAGATATTGACTATAGTTCTCTGTGCTATACTGTAGGACTTTGTTATTTAACCATTCTCTGTATAATAGTTTGCATCTGCTAATCCCAAATTCCAAATCCATTCCTCCCCCACCCCCTTACCCCTTGGCAACCACAAGTCTGTTCTCTGTGTCTGTGAGTCTGTTTCTGTTTCATAAATAAGTTCCTTTGTGTTATATTTTAGATTCCACGTATAAGTGATATCGTATGGCATTTATGTTTCTCTTTCTGACTTATTTCATTTAGTATGATAATCTCTGGGTCCATCCATGTTGCTGCAAATGGCATTATTTCATTTTTTATGGCTGCGTAATAGTCCGTGGTGTGTGTGTGTGTGTGTGTGTGTGTGTGTGTGTGTGTGTGTATGTGTGTGTACATACCACATCTTTATTCATTCATCTGTCTATGGACATTTAGATTGTTTCCGGGTCTTGACTACAGTAAATAGTGCTGCTGTGAACATTGTGGTGCATATATCATTTCGAATGAGAGTTTTCTCCAGATATATGCCCAGGAGTGGGATTGCTGGATCATATAGCAACTCTATTTTTAGTTTTTTTTAGGAATGTCCATACTGTTTTCCATAGTGACTGCATCAATTTACATTCCGACCAACAGTGTAGGAGGGTTCTCTTTTCTACACACCCTCTCCAGCATTTGTTATTTGTAGATTTTTTTAAAATTTATTTTTTTAACATCTTTATTGGAGTATAATTGCTTTACAATGGTGTGTTAGTTTCTGCTTTATAACAGAATGAATCAGCTATACATATACATATATCCCCATATCTCTTCCCGCTTGCGTCTCCCTCTGTCCCACCCTCCCTATCCCACCCCTCTAGGTGGTCACAAAGCACGGAGCTGATCTCCCTGTGCTATGTGGCTGCTTCCCACTAGCTATCGGTTTTACATTTGGTAGTGTAGACTTTTTAATGATGGCCATTCTGACCTGTGTGAGGTGGTACCTCATTGTAGGTTTGATTTTCATTTCTCTAATAATAAGTGATGTTGAGCATCTTTTTATGTGCCTACTGGTCATCTGTATATCTTCTTTGGAGAAACATCTATTTAGGTCTTCTGCCTATTTTTGGTTGGGTTGTTTGTTTTTTTGTTGTTATTGAGTTGTCTGAGCTGTTTGTATATTTTGGAAATTAAGCCCTTGTTGGTCACATCATTTACAAATATTTCTTCCCAGTCCATAGGTTGTCTTTTTGATTTGTTTATGGTTTCCTTTGCTGTGCAAAAGCTTGTAAGTTTGATTAGGTCCCATTTGTTTATTTTTGCTTTTATTTCTATTGCCTTGGGAGACTGACCTAGGGAAACATCGCCATGATTTATATCAGAGAACGTTTTGCCTATGTTCTCTTCTAGGAGTTTTATGGTGTCATGTCTTATATTTAAGTCTTTAAGCTATTTTGAGTTTATTTTTGTGTATGGTGTGAGGGTGTGTCCTAACTTCATTGATTTTCATGCAGCTGTCTAGCTTTCCCAACACCACTTGCTGAAGAGACTGTCTTTTCCCCATTGTATTGATATATTCTTGCATCCTTTGTTGAAGTTTAATTGATTGTAGGTGTGTGGGTTTATTTCTGAAGTCTGGGAGGGTTTTGCCTCCTGCTTTGTTCTTTTTCCTCAGGATTGCTTTGGCAATTCTGGGTCTTTTATAGTTCCCTATAAATTTTAGGATTATTTGTTCTAGTTCTGTGAAAAATGTCATGGGTAATTTGATAGGGATTAAATCTGTAGATTGCTTTCTGTAGTATGGCCATTTCAATGATATTAATCCTTCCAATCTAAGAGCATAGTGTATCTTTCCATTTCTTTGAATTAACTTCAGCTTGCTTTATCAGTATTATATAGTTCTCAGCATGTAAGTCTTTCACCTCCTTGGTCAGATTTATTCCTAAGTATTTTGTTTTTTTGATGAGATTTTAAAAGGGATTGCTTTTTTACTTTCCCTTTCTGATATTTCATTGTTAGTGTAAAGAAATGCAATTGATTTCTGTATGTTAATCTTGTATCCTGCTATCTTGCTGAATTTGTTTATCAGTTCTAGTAGTTTTGTGTGGAGTCTTTAGGGTTTTCTATATATAGTATCATGTCATCTGCATATAATGACAATTTTACCTCTTCTCTTCCAATTTGGATACCTACCTTTTATTTCTTTTTCTTGTCTGATTCCTGCAACTAGGATTTATAATACTTTGTTGAATAGAAGTGGTGAGAGTAGGCATCCTTGTCTTCTTCCAGATTTTAGCAGGAAGGCTTTCAGTATTTTACCATTGAATATTATGTTGATTGTGGGTTTGTCATAAATAGATTTTATTATATTGAGATTTGTTCCCTCTATACCCACTTTGGTAAGAGATTTTTATCATGAATGGACGTTGAATTTTATCAAATGCTTTTTCTGTATCTATTGAGATGATCTTGTGTTTTTTATCTCTTCTTTTGTTGATGTGGTGTATCTTATTGATTGATTTGCATATATTGAACCATTCTTGTGAGCCTGGGATGAATCCAGCTTGGTCATGGTGTATGATCTTTTTTATGTGTTGTTGGGTTCGATTTGCTAATACTGTGTTGCAGCTAATATAATGCCCAGAATTGACTCCTCCGAGAGAAAAAGCTTAACATTTTTATAAAAACGTCTTTTCTGATAGTAAGAAAATGCCCACTCTTATACACTATCCTTTTCCAGTTATTATCCTAAATTGAGCTATAATTACTTAATTACGCTGCTACTTTGTTCTTGTATTGTTGCCTGGAGAAATTGGAAAATTGTTACTACATTTTAAAATTAGTGACTGTTTAAGCTGAGACATTGTTTTTTTCCTGCCTTTGAACTTGAACTGAACCATTGGCTTTACTTACATCTTGAGTCTGTTGGCTTTTGGAATGGAGCCTACACTATTGGCTCTCCTGGTTCCCAGGCCTTCAGGCTGGCAATGGAAGTACACTATTGGCTTTCCACCATTTCCAGCTTGCTGGCTGCAGGGCTTGGGACTTCTTGGTTTCCATAATCACCTAAGCCAATTCCTTATAATCCCTCTTTATTTCTCTTTGTATGCATCCAATTTGTTATGTTTCTCTGACTTAATACAGACACTGTTTTTAAAAGATTTGGTTTACTTATGCTGACAGATATTTTTTTAAGCATGGGTGAATTCCAGGAAATGGTTCAAAATGGGTGAATGATGGCATATTCTTGTGAGTTTCGTGCTAATATGATTCACATATAACTATATATAGCTATGTGTACAGACAGAAGCATTGTGTGTTCCAAGGATGTGCTTTGAAATTTTAACAAAGAAATCCAAGCCAAAAGGTGTTGTATTTTCATCTCAAGTGTCCTTGTTTAAACTCCTGCAGCTTTCAGGAGGTCACTAGCATATATAATCTCAGTCAGCAAAGACTGCAAACTGAAAAATGCCAAAGCTCGAGAAACTGTTGTGTTGAGGTCTAGAGGATGACCTTGTCCCATCCATCCTCGCCATGGATGGTGACTTGATTAGCATATTAGTTCAGTTTTGAGAAAATAAAATAGGAACAAAGAAATAATCACACTGTTTTCTTCCAGATAACTTTTAGTTGTGTGAGTTTCTTCTATTTCGAAACACTGACCTCTGTTATTTTTGGGAAACACCCTTTCATGATCACTGTTCCCTGGAACACTCTCAAATCTTTTTACACAAGTCAATGAAACATTAAAGAACACACAGATGTTTGCTTTGGTTAGTAATGTTTGATATGCCTTCTGCCTCCTTTAATACTGAACTTCTCATAAGGGAGGTAAAGAAGGATGCAGATGGAGGAATGACAGGCAGAAACTGCAGAGTAAGAGGTCTCATCTGTTGAGTGATGGCCATGTAGTAAGCACCATGCCAAGAGCTTTATTACTGTTGTCTCACTTAATTTTCCAGCAATTGGAGATGGAGATGCTATTGTTATGCTAATTTGTATAGATTTGGAAAACTAGGAAGTTGCCAACTTACATAAGTTCACACTGGCAGAAAGTGGCTAAGGTGTAATTTAAACCCAGTTTTTGTGGAATTCAGAAACCAAACTCTTAATTGGTACACCAACTTGTGAATGAAGAAAAGAGATAGAATGAAGAGAAAGGGGAAAGAGAGGATAAGAAGAAAAAAAAAACTGAGTAAAAAATATTTCATTGTAAAAGGTATATTTTTCATTATAAAATATTTGGTAAAATAACAGAAAATATGAAAAAAGTCAGCTGGACAGCCACAATCCAAGGATCCTCTTTTATATTTCCCCTCAGTTACTATGCTATGCATAAATTTGCTTCATTGTGTTCCTATTGTATATGTGCTTTCGTTATTTTATTCCTCACTAAACATTATACCATCAGTATTTTCTGAGTTACTATAAATCTTTGTGAACACTTTTATGTTGTATAATATTACAACATAAAATAATTATGTTTCTATTTGAAAACATTTAGTTGTTCTCTGTGATGCACACTACAAATATGAACACCAGTATCCATACTGCTTCTTCCCAGTTTTGGATTAGTCTCCTACCTCTGAATAACTATTTTATATGAAACTTCTAAAATGGTTGATTCTTGACAATTTTTATTTTAGGGATGGCATGTTAACTAGCCTCTCATATATAGTATTGCTACAAATGAAAATAAATTTTGAAAACCATTAACATCTAAACCTTTTCACTCTTACATAGTAATTTTTCTTGTGTGAAATTGTATGTCATTGATTTTTAAGATAAAGCACCTAGATGTTATTTTTCCTAGAATCTTAGAATACTGATGAGATCCTTTTCTACAACTATAATATCTGTTTTTTAAAACTCCTTCCTTAGCCTTTGCAAGTAAGTATTTTATCAATACAGATTAGGAATATTCAAATGGAGATTTACTCTTTCACAGAGTAGGCACTGTGTTCATAAGCTTTTTATTTTATGCCATTTCTTATTACCTTCAGATTACTTAGGCTTCCATTATCATATTACTCAAATGTAAATCCCAAACCTGACTTGGTTCTCAAAATCATCTATGGAGTTTTGAGTCCAGAGTAATTGCCAAAGCACACTATTTTTTTTTTTTTTTTTTTTTTGCCTTGCATCTCTTCACCTCTTTACATTTGAGAGAAAGGGCTACAGTTTTCCTGGGAAAAAGATTGTTCACTGAACTTCTATCCTAGCAATGAAGTTCTAGTTTTTAAAATTGTGTTTCTTGTTCTGATTGTACCATCAATCATAACTTGGCTTCCTAAATTTCCATGTATTCTGTCAAAATTAATAAATTCTGTATGGAATGTTGGAAGAGGCTTATTTTTCTAGTTTTATGGCTGCGTTTTAAATAGTAGGCATCCCTTGAATTTGAATATGTTTACTGTCAATAAATTATTTGATGGTTTAATGTCCTGGCCTTCTCTAACTGCAGATAATCACATATAATGAATATTAAGTAATTGGTTGGACACAATGATTCAGTGAGGAAAAAACCTGCTCAGTAAAAGCTTTAATACAAATGTGAAGCAAAGATGTAAATATAATAATTGTAGGTATACTCTGACCTATTAAGTGCTTATATTTTCAATTAATACAGCAACCTTAGGGGCTAGGTACAATTATCATCCCCAATTTATAGATGGGAAAACTGAATCATAAAAGAAAAGGCAAATAATTCAGGAAAAAATGGACTTATTTTGACTTCAGGAGTATGCAATTTAGCAGATAAGAGTGAGATCTCCCAGTTAGCAGTTTGTAGACTATTTGTAGATGTGTTTATTGGTGGGTGACTAGGCAATGAGCCACAGGTTTCAGATGGCCATAGGTTTAAGAAGTGGTGAGGAGGGAATTCTAAGAGTGAAACTGAGTGAACAAAATATGTTTCAGAGGAGTATTTGGATGGAATCAGGGGTTTACAGTGTTGTGCATTTTCTGCCAAAAATATTCATGTTTCATCAAAAATGAAAAGAAATTTAAAAAAAATAAACAATGAGAACAAAACTATGTTCTTCAAACCCTGTTGGAGAAATATAGTTGAAAACATAGATGGGGAAATATTGTGGAGGGCTTTAAAAAACAATCTGGAATCTTTTATCAAACAGCTAAGATATTAAGTACAGTACATTCTGAATGATTTTCTTATTTCTTCCATAATGGTAATATTTGGTATGGGAATATGAAGTTCAGAATGGTTATTTCCAGATAGTCTCTCAATAAAAAAATGCCCAAAGAGTGTGAGAGATCTAAGATTGCCTTAAATCTAATTGTAAATTGACATTCCAAAGGCCAGGCATCCTGCCAAATCAATTTTCATTGTCTATTGCTGCATAACAAATCTTTCTAAAACTGGATGGCTTAAAACAGCCATCCTTATCCATGATCTCTTGCGGTTTCTATGGGTCTCAGCTGGAAGACTCACACATTGGAGGTTGGGATTATCTATAGTCTCATTCCCTCACAGAGCTGGTGCTGGGAGCCTGCTATAGTTATTGGTTGGTATGCCCACATAGGGCCTCTTCATTTAGGCCCCAGATTCCTTATGACAGGGTGGCTGGGTTCTAAGAGCAAGTGTCTCAAGTCAGAGGGTGAGACCATCTGAGGTCATTTTCCTTTTTATTACCTAGCCTCAGAAGTCATTGAGCACCTCTTCCGCTGCATGTTATTGATTGAGGCATTTACTAAGGTCCACCCAGGTTTAAGGAGGGGGAAACATAGACCTTACATTTCACTGGAGGATTGCCATCACATTTTAATAGACGTGTGCAGGAAGGGATGTGTGTTCGTCTGTGTGTGTATCACCATGCTTAGAAAATACAATCTGCCATTCCATCTGAGGGTTCTAAAAATTGCCAGGGCCTGGCACACCAGGTAGGAAGCCATGAGTCACACTTGTCTCCTGAAGATATTTTATTAAGCATTACAGGGACTGGCCAGCTGACACAAGGGGAGACTTTACTTTGTTTTTCTTTTGCCTGCACATTTTGGTGAGTGTTTGTTCTGAGAAAATGGGATTTTACTTTGTGGAACATGACTGGAATCAGGTCTAAAAATAAAATAGCTGTCAAGGATGAAATAACTGTCAAGAATGGCATTACAGTTTTCTGTAAATCTTAGGAGATTTGGGCATGTTGAACTGCCAAGGCTAAAGATTAGTTGCCTGGCAGAAAGACAGCTCTGGAGGTTGGTGGATGCTTTAGAATGAAGTTATTCGTTGTTCAAATGGAAACTACCTCTTAAGTGCTGGGCACCCTGTCTGGAGGCTATCCACTAGTTACCTAATATTAGGGAGGATTCTCAGACTCGTTGGCACAGCAGCTGTAATCAATTTAGGCATTTAACCCAGGCATTCCAGGGATTTGCTGGAAGTTTCAAAGGTTATCCTGACTTTGGTTATTGGTTTAAATGGATGCATTAAATATCTGTTATGGACCAAGCACTGTATGCCACGATGAAAGTACAGAAACGAAGAGTCCCCTCTGTCCTGTACTATATCTACCAAAAGAAAAAGACATGCAAATAGGTCTTCACTACAGGATGGAGGTGCCCTGATAAAAAGTAAAAGAAAGGGAGGTCTGTGGGGCAGAGATCATTTCCATCATGATCCGGGCAGAGAGGGGGCTGAAACATGTCCTGCTGGAATCCAAGCCCCTGGCCTTTCCACCCCACCAGATTGGTCTACTGTTGTCCTCAGTCTCTCAAAAGTTTGCTCTAAAATCAAACAATGATGCAGTTACCTTTTTGCCATGGAAAATGAAAGGTTAAATTGCTGAAACAGTTTAAAAATCAATGGACTCTGCAATGCTAAATAAGAACAAGACAGATAAGTTGATTTCACTTCTGCGCTTGATGGAAATATATTTTCTTATTGATAGGGGCCTAATTTTTTACTATTTAAATTTTAAGCCAATAGAATAGCAGCACACATCACTACACAACAGAATTAAGAACACTTTGCTAATTTAGGGAAATGAAGAACAGGGTGTTTCTCTTTGGTTAAAAATAAAGTTTAATTTTTGTTTGTCTTTCCGATGATCTACATTTCATTGAGAATTTCAGCTACAGTTCAGGTAAGTGTTGCAAGCTGAGCATATGTTTCAGCCTGAGCATAGTGTTTCAGGTACTTGTTAACACATTACCTTCAGTTCTGGGATTCTTGTCATTTTGAAGTTTACTCTCCAAGAGGACACAAAATACAAAAATATATTTCAAATTGATTTGTACAAAATTATCTTGATTCTGAAATGTAATATGTAAAACAACTCTGGTATTAAGATATTTATCTTCCGCTCTCCTTTACTTTGTTCTTTTAAAAAATATTTGGACAATCTAGTCCTTCTCCCTATGTCTAACATAGGATCCTTATGTTATTTATATTAAAACCCAGTTCTAATAATGTTATTTTCTAAAGAGAAAAGTCCTAGTAAACACCCTGGATTAGAATCTCGGCTCTCCCATTTCCTAGCTAAATTATTTAGCCTCTCTGGGATTCAGTTTCAGCCTCTGTAAAATAGGGATAATAGTAAAACCCACTTTATAGGGTTATTATAAGAATAAATAAGCTTTGTATTTTAAAAAAGAATTAAAATTAAGCTCATTACTCTGATTTTCAAGGCCTGTTACTAATTTAAAGACACTTTCTGAAATGTATCTTCTGCCTTAAAAATGTATGCTCCAATTAACCTGGAACATGCCTAAGTTTTTGAATGTTGGTTATTAGCTCCAACTTTCACACCTTTGCAGATGCTACTCTCTTTAATACCTCTATCTACTTTTGCCTTATCAGAATCTATTAATATTTGATGTAACATAGCCTATTCTAAGGATAATATCCACAAAATTTCAAAATATAGGAACGTCCAGCACCATACGAACTTTATTGTCACTACACAGGCTTAGTCTGAGGCTATGGATTTAGAGCGGTGATCCTTAGACTAACTGGACAAAAGGCAATGAGCGTAACTGGATCTGGTTCTGAATTTGCCTACCGAAAGGTACCTTAAAACTGATAATAGTTTTCCCTTATCCATATGATAAAATTATGTCCTCTTTCTCTACTCAGAAGCATTTCTGTGATTCATAGTTGATTGATTTCTTATCTAGGATCATCAGCTAGTTCTTTTATAAACACGTTATTGAAATATGATTGACATGTACATATTTAATGTATACAACTTGATGATTTTGGAGATATGTGTATATGTGAAACTGTCACCACAATTAATGCCATAAACATATCCATCACCTCCAAAAGTTTCCTCCTGCCCTTTTTTATTTATTATTATTTTTCGTGTGATTAGAACACTTAATATCTACCCTTTCAGCCCATTTTTAAGAGATACCTTTACTCTCATGTTCATTTCAGCTAGTGTTTTTGTTCCATATCTAAGATACGATTTTCAGAAAACACTTGACTGTAAGAATGTTTTCCTCACAATAGAATATAAACAAATGATAAGTCTCAATATCAAATATTCTGTTACCTTAACAAGGCCTTGTTTCCCAACCTCTCCCCAGCTGTATCCTTTGAGAGCCAGCACGGGTTCTTGATTCCTCCCCTTCACATTCTTCTCTTGCCTCTAAATGCACATGGCAGCTTGTGCCTGTGTTACTATACTCATCTGGTCTTTTGTGTCCTGAACTTATTCATACACTTGACTTGTCTCACTAAGAAATAGTGAGTAGCTAGAGAGGGGTTTGCCTCATCTTCCTGTTTATCACAAGTATCTTGTCAGTAGGAGTTTTTAAATAAATATTTTATTTTATACTTATTCTGTAATTATTGATAATACTTTTATGTTCATTCTATAGTGACTGATTCAGTGTTCAAGTTTCCAGAAAACTTCAGACTTTCGAGAGGTAGCCAATATACCTAGAATTCTTAGCAGTTAAAATTGAAGCTTGAACTGTTTTGGGGTGAGTTTGAAGTCAGACACATCTGTTTTCATATCAGTATGTAGCTGTTTCTAGATCTCTGACCCACCCCAAGTTCCAGTTTATGCAATTGTAAAATGGGGAAGAATGTAATTGTAAAATGGAAAAATTGTGAAATGGTTTGGTGAAGGCAGAACAAGACCTTACCTATAAATTCAAGTTACTGGCTCATAATGAACATTCAATAGAGATTAAGTAGGGACTTCCCTGGCGGTCCAGTGGTTAAGACTTCACGTTCCAATGCAGGGGGTGAGGGTTTGATCCCTGGTCGGGGAGCTAAGATCCTCCATGCCTCGAGGCCAAAAAACCAAAACATAAAACAGAAGCAATATTGTAACAAATTCAATAAAGACTTTAAAAATGGTCCACATCAAAAACAAATCTAAAAAAAAAATTAGGTATTATTACTATGAATAAAATGAGTATATATATGTATGTTCATAATTATTCATGACAGTTCTGGTATATAGTAGTGCACCATGAAGAAAGCTTCTCTGATCCCCATCTGTTGTATATATTTTGTATTCTTTAGATTTAATCTAATAGTATTCCAAACTATTCTAATACCAATCTAATAATAATATTGTATGTTTCCTTTTTATGGTAAGTCCTTGATTAGCAGAAAATATATATGTATATCCATATATTTCTCTTCCCTCACCTGTGACATTCATTGTATTAAAGACTGTATAAATATTTTTATAAACGGATATAACCCTAGATCTGTTTTTAACAAATGGATAATATATCTCTGTTTCACAGTGTTTTCAGAACTCTCTATGCATTGTAAATTATCTACACATTATAAAGTGAAGTGTAAATTGATTTTTATTTAGTTAATTTAACAAATGCAGTAATTGGTTTGGGGGGGTTGGGGGTAAAATCAAATCGTTTATTTGTTCATTTTTTGTTTGTTTTCTGAATTATGTGTATTTATTTAATTTAATAATTTATTTAATTACTTCCTTTTGTACCATAATCACGTGCATAGTCTAAGTGTCTTGGGTATATAACTAATGTTCGTTGCTTCCAACTTTCATGATTATAGAAATTGCTATATAATATTAGAGTAAGAGTAATTTTAAAATAGTAAACTCTTAGAGATTAATAATGTTGCAAATAAAATTGCATAAAAAGGGTTTAAATTAATTATCTGGATTCTTTAAAAGAACAAAATAAAGTAAAAGTTTTAGAATGGTGTCTTCTTCAAGAGACATGTTAAAACATCTTTGCAAGAGTAGCTTATGTTTTCATTTGATGGGTTTAAGAGAAAAATCCTAGGATTGCTGTCATAGTCTTATTTCTTATGCAGTACAACAGCTTGAATCTTTATATGGTGTTCTGGATGTCTATCACTTTCATCATCAAAATGTCTGAGAAGATAAGCTGGCATACCCATAACCATAAAACTATGTTATAGTTTTAGCATACATAATGATGAATATGTCATACTACTCTTCTATAAATTTTGCTAACAAACTCACCTCGGTTGACATCTATATGCTGCTTCCAAAACACTCTCTTTCAAACATAAATTTCAGATCAAAATACTCTACTTATTAACGTGAAGAATATGCTTGTATGCCTGGGGAATGAAATGCAGAATAACTCTTGGAGCACAGTGGTTGCTTAGTAAATGTTCTTGACTAAATTGATGGTTGATACGACCAAATTGTAAAATGCTATATTCAGGACCAGCCAGTTTGTTTTTGTTTTGTTTTGTTTTGACATATATTGCATCAACCAATATATTATATTTACATGAAGTGTTGAAGTGTTTGAATCATAGTAAATAATAATTTTTTTATCTCGTGACTTTAGGAAGACAGGCTTTTGGTAAATGATGGAACCATAATCTTTTGCAGGGGTTTATTTCAAAAGTAATTTGATATACTACTGGTCTGCACATTATGTATACTTTTTTTCTTTGCTGCCCACTCTCTCAGTAATTCACTCTTAGGAGGACCATAATTTATTGTTTAAATGAGACAATATATCTCTACATCTTAGTTAATATTTAACTTTGGATTTTCATGATAATGGTTATTATTTTATAGGGCATGTGGATATATTTTGTTATGTTATTAATATTTTATTACTGTTTCCCACGTAATATTCCACAATCTCAATGAAAAATGCTAACTTCTAAAGATATACTACTCTGTTTTCTGGAATAGCATGAGATAATTAAAGGTAACCTCTTGAACAGTTACAAAAACCTAAGATATCTACTTTATGATTTCCTTTTAAAATTACTAACTTGAGAAATCATTTTATTCTCAAAGAGTCTTAATGTGAATACGAGATTTCCCTTTAAGAAACTTATTCTTTCACCAATTAGTGTTTATCTTTCATATAAATACTTTAAAGAGTTCTAGGTATCTAATATTGCTTTATCTTGACAGCAGTCCTAATTCAAAGAATTTAGCTTTGCAACTTAACTCTTAATGTTTCCATCATTAAAAAAGTATTTCCTGTCAAACTGTAGTATTTTTAAGTACTTTTTTTAAGTGGAAATACTCACAGTAAGGTCAAAGATTGGCAGCTATTGTGAAAATTTAAGAGGTTCTCGTCAATGTTAAGGATGGCTTTGTTCTCAAGTGTCAGCAGTTACTTGGCTTTGCTGAACTGGCCATTGAAATATAGAAAAGTCTCGTGACTTGTACTTTTATCTGTCTATCTGTCTATTTACCTGTCACATAATAGACATAACAGATATCTCACTTTTTGATCTCTTGTCTTTGTTTTTAATCCATTGGCCACTGTGACTGTTTAAAGCTATAGTCTTGATCTATGCTCATGAGATGTGAGCAGGAACCTGCTGGAGCTTTTAGGAAAGTTTCTTCTCTCTTCCTACATATGGTACTTGAACTTTATCTGGACAGTGTAGTACAAGAGTGTGAGCTCTGTCTACCTGCCTGAGGGTGAAGTAAAAGCACTTGAAGTGAAGATGCATGATTTTCATTAAACTAGAGCCTGATTATGCTGAAAAGCCTAGATATTTAGCCAAATTTGATTTAAAATTTTATAAAAGTTTTATAAATAAAATATCACAAATACCATTTATATCCCCTGGATAAACCTTCTTAATCCCACTTTCCTTTTTCTTGTTCTCTGTACCTAGATATAAATGAAATCCTGAATTTGGCATTTATTATTATAATGTAAATATTTTCTGTATTTTCTCCATATGTATAAATTTATACATAATATGCATAATTTTTTGAATTCTGTCTGATTTGCATCCTATGCACTTATTGTGCAAATAATTTTTCATATAGTGTTCGTTTCTTGAAACTTCTGGTTATAGTTTATATATTTTACTGCTGGAAATTATTCCATTATAGAATATAAAGGGCATTCCATTATAAAGATATATCACAGTTTATTTATATACTCACCCATTGATTGGTAGTTATAGTTTTTCAAGTTTTGTTATTAAGGATATGAAAATGTATTTAATTAATATTTTAATCACTATTTCCTCAATTACAAATATTCATTTGCCATTTGGGTTTTCTCATTTATTAAAATTTCTGTTTACATAATTTACATTTTTCTACTGGATTATTCATCTTTTTGGTATTGATTTATAGAAGATTTTTTTTACTATATTTGAGTACTAGTACTTTATAAGATACATGTTTTGAAAATATCTATTTCTATTCTTTTGGTTGTTTTGAACATTGTTTATAGTATCTCTTGTAATTTTTAGTCAAATTTATCACCATTTTACTTTACACTTTGTGCTTTTCGAGTCTTGGGTAAGAAATCCATTTATATTTCAAGGTCATAATTTTACTATTTTTTTCTAAAGTTGCTGAAGTTTTGCCTTTCATGTTTGAGAAATCAACATAGATAAATAGGTAGATAGATTAGATATAGATATAGATAGATATAGTAAGGCCCAAAGCAATGTATATCTTATCAAATTATTCCCCTCTTCTCTCTAAGTGAAATCTGAATTACTCAAAATTTTAAAAAAATGTTTTATTTGGAATTAGATACGGGTAACAGATGTGTATATACTACATTACTCATATGATTAAAAGAGTAGTACAAATATTCATTTTTATTATCTGAAAATCTTTACTCCATTTTCTTTCCTGTTTCCCTGGGCTATTTCTAGAATAATTGTTTAAACTAGAGGAAGCTTCCACAGTTTCAATTCTGTTACTGTGTTCTCAGTTACATTTTTGCACTGTACTTAGCTTTCCAAATCTCAGGCCCCACGAAGAGCTAGTCACTTTGGTATTGAGGCCTGTCCTCTCCTTTGCCCAAATTCCATAAATAAGGATGTTTAGCCTCAGATAATACTTCTACAGTCTAATCCCAGATGTGCATGGCATGTATCACAAGCCCATTTTAGAACCTTGAATGGCTATGCTGCAAAGATAGGTGGAAAAGCAGTTCCTCCCCATTTAATGTATAGATTTGTAGGGGAGTAGGTTTCCTCCATTGCTGTTCATCTGTTTGCTAGTGCCAGTTGGATAAACTCCCTTGCGCTACAAAGGTAACTGGTTCGAAATTCAACTGCCTTGAAATATTCTGTTTCAAAGCTGTACTCTCCCTTTATTTAAACCCTGAATGTTTGATGTGGCAACATGAGTTTTTAGTTTTGTGGTGATGTTAACTACAGTTTATACATACCTTAAAGTGAACAAAAATGTTTCAATACATGCATATTATTTGATTTGATTCTTTTAAAAAATATGCTATTTTGTGTTCTAAAATGCTTATAGTAAATGCAATTCTTCTATTGCATTATTCAGTGAAATATGCATGTACCATTACTTCCACACAATCTTAAATTCTTTTTAGTATGAGTATGAATGCATGTATTTTTTTAATTGAACACTGAGGTGGCATGATCATAGTTTGAACCTGAAAGCTCACATTTTCATTTTATCGAAGTGATAGATTAGTTAAAAGATCCCTCTGTACTGTTTTCTGAAACTAAATTCTTATTGAAGAAAGATATATAAGCATTGTGTATACTTTGTGAAGATTATGGGAAAAGCATCCAGTTAGCATGTCAGCAGAGATTGAAGGGCATATAATGCTGTTATTTACCCATGAATTTACTCATGGGGCATGGATATAATACATCTTGCCCATGCCTAAATACAGCGAAGGAAATTAGTAATTAAGCATGAATTTTAAAACAAGGAACATATTTTGTTGTTTAATTGCTGGTTTTCTGAATAATCATAAAATGCACAATTAAAGTTAGTATTGGTATTTTCTAAATGAGAAATATTAGATCATATGGTTGGATTTTATCATTGTCTTTTTGGTAGCACTTAAGCTGAAATTGGTTTAAACTTGAAAGTTTATAAATTTATTTTTTTCTATTTTCTTCTTTCCCTTAAATCTTAGAATATCAATCTTAAATTGTCTTACGAAAATTCATGCTTTTTTTTTCAATTATTCTGTAAGCATACTACTAAACTTCATGATTTAAATCCCCAAAAGATATTTCCAAATTATTTACGTGAAAGCTATTTAGACCATGCATTTTACCTTCCATTTAGGACAAAATAAACAAACATAATCCAAAATTTGAATATTTTATTCAATTCATATGATTGCTTTATATGTATGATCTATTATTTAATTAAATTCAGCTTTTAAAGTATATTTATATTGTAGGCTTTTCTGTGCAATTCCATTAAGTTCTTTGTGCAATTCCAACAGCATAGTGATATGCTGTACTTGATAAATAGTTTTTCTTTTAGGCAGTAATACATCATTTAGGTGATGGCTATTAAAAATGAGACTGAATCCTGCATTTTAAGTCTTTATATCCAGACACATGATTCATTTGAGAAATCTGGACTGAGAGTCAATAACCCTCTGCCACTTAGCCTCGGAGGTGAGATTTAATTAAGTTTGTTCAGCAAATAAACAAATCTCCTTTAATTCTTAGATTCTGGTGGTAGGAAGATGAGTAAGAGTTTATCACTTCCCTGGAGGAACTTTTAGTGCATCCAATTGCATACTGATTAGAATTTGAATGGAGCTTTCCTTAGCAAAGTACTCTCACACAGGGATTGAACTGATGGATATTTGTAGATAGTGGATTATGGGTGTATGTTTGATTCCTAGTTAAATCTGATGGTTTCATACAGAGATATCTTTTTCTTCTATAACCAGACTGTGACCCTCTACATGTGACACGTTATACAAATGTATGATGTTGATCATAAGGGAGACAAGACAATGTGACAAGCTCAGTGTAAAACCCATACTGATTCGTGAAAAACTTATTCAACATACAGTTCTTATACTGTGGGCATTTTTGCATCTTGCTGGAAGGATAAGCAAATACTCCAGGCAGAGTTATCAAAACAGATTGTGGATATTGATTAATTCTGTGAAGGCCAAAAATGTAAATGCACATTTGTCAAAAATTCAGGTTTCGTACTCTTTGCTCTAACAAATTCAGATCATCTTCTGTTATTTCCCAATAGCTGGATCCAAGTATAAAGTTTAGACATTTTCCTTCTAGAATGGGTAATGATACTCTGGATAATTGAAATACAACTTGATGATTTACTCCAATATTTACCAGATAATTTTCAAACCTTTTCCATTTTGCTCTTAGCCTAGTCTGAGACTGTGTCTGAAATACATGAGGGGAATGAAGGAAGGACTTGTTCAGTTTGTATTTGGCAGAAGAGTTTTGTTGATGAATAAGGCCACAAGTTATGGCTGGAATGGTTTGGTAATAGATTTTTCCAGTGTGCAAAGCCAGACAGTCTCTGCCAAACAGCAAAACAGAATCTATACTGTCAAAATGGAAAAAGTGGTAGCAATTATGAAGCTGAGGAATTCTGGCAGCACACTTAGAATTTGGCACTTGTACTTCGCTGTGAGGAAGAGCGTATGGGCACCAACCATTGCAGCTTGGTCTGCTGCTGTATTGCCTGGAGAATATTTGACCCAGATTAATGACAAAGCTTAGGTGCTTGGTTCAGAATTCTTCTTCTTTTTTTAAAAAATTTGTATCGGGGTAAAGTCTGATTTGCAATGATGTATTAGTTTCAGGTGTACAGCAAAGTGAATCAATTATACATATACATATATCCACTCTAACTGTAAGGTTATATGAATTTCTGACTACAAGGGGATGGATGCCCCGAACCTCCCAGTTGTTCCGGGATCAACTGTACTTTTTTTTACCTCCCTTTCAGGGATGAGAAAAAAGAGAAAGTAGGGGAGTTAAGTACCTTGCCTGGGACCACCATACTTCTACCACCATTCTCCAGTGTCCTGGTGTGAAGAATGAAACAGTAGTGTTTAACGGAAAAATCTCTATTCCTTTCTGTAGGTCCTTAAGGCTCTTTTTTTTTAGTGTTTCTTTGGGATAAATATTTCGGGATGAGGAGGTCAGAACAGAGATGCATAATTTCCATCAGAAGTGTTAATATAGAGAGGCTAATTTTTATCACTTCTTTGCTTTTCCTCTGCAGCATTATAACTTTATGAATCTGATTTTTGACAACATCATTAGGAGTATTCATGTAGATTTAACGTGAAATGTGGTTGGAACATTTGATTGTTCTCCTTATTTTTGACTGTTAACTTTGTTAAATGTTTGAACTGTAAAATTTTTCAATATTAAGTAACAAAAAGTGCTTGCATAATACTATTCATTAGGTTTTTTAAATTAGTGTTTTGCTTCCAAACTTTATAATTCATTATTAACCAAAATGTTTCCTATAATCCGTGTGTATGTAATAAAAATGTGGGTAGGGATTCTGGGTGGTTTTTTTTCCCCCAGCAACTAGAAGTACTCCTGGCATATAATTGGTGCTCAGTGAGTATTTCATAAATTGGCATTCATTATGAATGGATGAATGATGACGTTAAACGCCTTGAGCTTATTCATATGTATAATTTTGCTTTTTCTCTACTACATTATCAAGGTTCTTACTGATGAAGTAAATCAGTAGTAGCACAGGAAGCAGGAGGAAGCTGAGAAATGTGTGCCCTCATCTCAGCATTCCTAGTACTGACCAAGCATAGGGCTCTATAAGTAGTGAGAGAATGAGTGAATGATTGTACAAACTGAATGACTGAAACTCCTGTCCTTTTAATTATGCCTAGTTTGAATATGTCTCAAGTACAGCAACTGCAGTGTTTGGGGAACATATTACCAAAGGCTTAAGGCAGGAATGAGGGACTGCACACTTGGAGACTGAGTGTGACTCTCATGGACATGGGCTCAGTACTTAGACGTCACAGGCCCGGGACTCTGTACTCACTGTTCTCTACTTAGAGTCCTGACAGTGTCACTGCCAAGAGATCACTTTGCCTCTGCTGAAACCAACTCTGTGACTCAGATTTAGTGTAGTCTTTCGTTCCCATTACCTACTGTAGTTTCTCTGAGGTTGGTTCAGCCCACTGACACCTCATACAATAAGCCTATGTTTCCTGAGACAAGGCATCCCTTCACATATTTGAGGATAGCTCTCATTTCCAGAGGCTACTGTATACCACCACACTACTGGGGGGTATTTGTATCAGTTTTTGTGACATGGTTGACTGCCCCTTCTCTTCCTGATTACTGTTCCCAGAGGTGGTCCTTATTTGTCTATGTTAATGATACACTGGGTAGCAATACTAAAGCAGTATTTATTAATGAATAAGTGTTAATCTCAGGAAAGTTCCCACTGACTTGCTCTA